>NC_090829.1:83362374-83665404 GCF_028021215.1 Eschrichtius robustus | reverse complement strand
AGGAGGCTTTTCATAATTCAGGGTTCACTTTCTTTGGCAGAGTCCTATTACCCTGGTTAGGGGTAAATGTAAATGAAGCTATGATCAGGAAGCTTTCCTTAACTCTTGGAAACACTACAGATTCCATTGCTAAGACACTAGCTTCCCAAGAAAAAAGCCTTAGACTCTCTGGCCAAAGTCGTTTTTGACAACAGAATAGTTCTTGATCATCTTCAAGCTGAGCAAGGAAATGTCTGTGTTGTGGCCACCAACACCTGCTATACTTAGATCGACACTTCTGGGAAAGTTGAAACTCAGTTATATAAGATCATTGAGCAAGTCACTTGGCTTAACAAGGTGACTTCTTTAAGGGGGTCTTTCTTTGATTTGGGTCTCGGGGACCATGACTCCAAAGTGCACTCCAAACATTGGGAATTACTCTGCTTAAAGCTATCATAATAATCTCCTTAGATTTATAATCCTAGAGATTAGTATAATATCTCCTACATTCTCTCAAAAGCTTTAAATCCAAGTTTCCAGCTAATAACTTCCAAGCAAATGATGTCCCTCAGACTGAAGTGTCATGAAAAGAATGAAGAGAATGACCAACTTAAAAATTGTGAACCTGAAGTCATGGCCTGTGACTGTCACATGGGTTTTACCCCACCAACAATCAACAAACCTGCAGGGCAGTAGCTGAGAGTGATGTTAATGCCCTAAAATATTATTGCATCCCTCAGTTAGGCTGAGAGTCTGATCAAAAGGGGAAAATTGTTAAAGAGAAAAACCACAGGCCCAGAAAAACTACTTGTGCTAAAGTCCATTATACCAAACCTAGATTTAATACCTAACTTAACTGCAGTTTCAACCTTCCCCAGAAATGTAATCTTAATCAACTAGTTTAGAATATTTCTGGTCAGTACCAATGAAGTAATCTGTCACATGGGTCCTCCCCATTCCCCAGAGGAAGGAGAGGCAATCTGCATTATAAAACCATTGCCATTCCTTTCACCCTCAAAAGAAGCCCTGGTCCCAAATAATTCTTTCTTTTCTTTTGCAAATAGCTCCCTTGCCCCATCCTTCTTCCTATAAAAATCTTTCATTTTGTACAACCACTCAGAGTGCCCTTCTAGTAACTAGATGGGATGCCGCCTGTTTCATGAATTGCCTAATAGAGCCAATTAGATCTTCAATTTTACTCATCTGAATTTTTGACACCTCTTATATCTATACCTATATCTTCTTTCTGTTGGTTCTGTTTCTGTGGAGAACTCTGACTAATACAGAAGATAAGATGGTTATGTGCGCCAGAATGGTACCAAAAGAGTGGTAGAAAGAGGTTGGATTCTAGATATATTTTGAGGCAGAAAAAAATAATATTTTTTAATGGTGAGAATGTTGGTATGAATGTGAATGAAAGAGAGGAGTCAAGTTTGATTCAGAAGTTTTGGATGGAGCAACTGAAAGAATAAAGTTACCATTTATTGAAATGGAAAGACTGAGGGAGAATGAGAGGATAAAGAGCTTGGTTTTACACATAGTAAGCTTGATTTGCTACTACTGAACGTCCAAGTGAGACTGAGTTGTCAGTTGGATAAACAAACCTAGAATTCAGGGAAAAGTTTACAACTGAAGATCAATATTTTGAAGTCATAGACTTTATAGCTATAGCCTAGATGAGATCACCCAGGAAATGAGAATAGATAAATAAGAGAAAAATGTCTGAGCCCTAGACTCCCCAGTAGTTAATTAGTAAGGTTAAAAAATAGGGAGCATCCAGGAAAGAGATTGAGAAGGATCACTCAATGAGGTAAGTAGGAAACCAACACAGAGTGGTTCCCAAAGACCAAGAAAGATCATCAAAAGAGAGGCAATATTGGAGCATGTCAAGTGCTCTTGATAGGTCAAAATAATGGTGACAGAGGGTTTTTTCTTGGACTTGACAATGTGGAGATAACTGGTGACCAGCCCAAGGGCAGTGTCCTTAAAGAAGTAGACAAAAAAACCTGACTGGAATCATTCAAGGGAGATACTATGTTGTTTATGAAAACTATATGGATAAAGCTGGAAATAATTAAAAAGGTAAGGAAAGATATACACAAAATTTAAGACAGTGGTAAATTTTCCCTAGGGAAAATAATGAAAAGGGAACTAAAGGAACACAGGGGCATATAAAACAGAATTGGTAGTGTTATAATTCTTAAATTGGGTTATTCTGCTTCATAATGTAAAATGTGTTATATACAGTCTTCTGAATGAACCAAACATAACACTATTGAAACTTAATATGAAGAAAGGGGATGGGTAGAATTGGAATCAGTGGCCATAGACTATTCTTCCAAAAAGTTTGTAGGGAAATGGGCTAGTGGTTGAAGGTGCTATAAAATTAAAGTCTTTTTGCCTTGGTTTTAAGAAGAACTTTATTAAATTATGTCTATACTGCTGGGAGTGTAGAAGGGGGAAACTGATGAAGCAAGACAGAGAAAACTGGTGGAATCAGGGCTTCAAGTACCAGAATCCTGATCCTGTGCTGTCAAGAGTCACACTGCCTGTCTTTTATTACTGCTTGTTTCTGTTGGGCTTTATGCTATAGTAAAAGGCTTTCTCCAAGATGGTAACTGTCAGCAACAGATTCACATCTTCCCAATTTAGCACACCTAGTAGAAAGAGAAATTTCTTCTCTTAACTTTTGTATATCAAGTCCAGAAAGAAATTTGACTCTTCCTACTTGAATAGTAGTCATTGATGGCTAAACCTAAGTTGCATGTCTACACCTGTTGCTAGGCAATGGTATCTATTAACAGAATATACCGTGTGCTGGGCAGACAAATATAATAAATTATCCCAGTCTGCTACATCATTGAATAATTTCTAAAACAAACAAAAAACCACAACTTATGAAAATATTATGTTGTAATAACAGACGTAGCTGGGAAAACTGAGAAAGGAATTAGGGTCTGTTCTTGATGGTTACAGGTATCTTCTACTTTCCAAAGTAGGTGTTCTTTTTGTTTTGTTTTGTTTTCCTCACTAAGAGCAATGGGGTTGACGTGGAGATTCTTGTTTCATTGGCAACTCTGTTTAATATAAGAATATGTCACAGATGAAGGTATGGTTTTCATAGAACTGTAGGGCAATGGGAGAGTTATTTTGGAATGTGACTATCTGAAGAGAATAGCACAGAGTCTTTGAGAAAATCCAGACTGTTTTATTGGAGCCAAGAAGAGAAGGGCAATGTGATTTCAATGGCTATGTGTGGCAGTATCTTAGAAAGATACCTTTACAAAGAAAGGAAAAGATGTACATATATATATATATATATATATATATATATATATATATTTACACACACACACATAAGAAATGAGGAAAAAGTTTCATCTGGAGCATTATTTTTGATTTAGGTTCTTTTTAATGTCATTTGATTTCCCACCGATTACTGGCACAAGAACAGAAAAGATTTTCTTTTTGAAGCAGTTCAGATCTAAGCATCTTCAGAAGTTCTCTCAGAGCCAAATAGTATCTTTTATCTCAGACCAACACAGCTAAAAATTAAGGTAGATTTATGAACTTGACAAGGAAATGCAACTGATTCTCTAGTGTCTACTTCCCAAATGCTAGTAAAACCTTATTTAAATTGTTTGCATATTCACAGGAAAATCCACCATAGCTACTTCCTGTCTTTGCCATTTGCCAGCTTTGCAACAGCTAGAGACCTACCCCAGGATATCTTCTAGCACCTCCTCTTTTCTTCCTCCTTCCGCCCTCTCTCCTGGCACCCACCGCTGCTCACCCTGTTCTCTCCCACCCCTTTCCCCCAACTGCACTCCCTCCATTAGTTTGTTGTAACACTATCATGTCAAAACTTTAGAAAGTTGAAACCTGCAGCAAAGGACACTAATAGTGTGAGTGGAAATATGGCTGCAGTAACTGAAGGGAAACAATGGAAGCCCAACCACCCATGGAAATGGATTAGTAAACTGAAACTATAATCGAGTTTGGGCTGCAAAGAATGTGATATTCCTCATGTATCATAATTTTGAATTGCAAATACAAGTCTTCAGGTTAACTCCAAGATCTATGAATTGGACAAACAATGTTAGTGGAATAAAAAGAAAATGGATACAAGTATAAGATAAAACAGTCAAGGGCTTCACGATCCCAAAAGCTTTTACAGCCTGGTATACACACACTGTAGGTACTCTCCAAAAGTAGGCTGATGGCCCTGCAGCTTGAACTGTAAAAAACTATTACGGAATCTTCTTTCAGTTTTCCTCCACCCTTCATGAGGTTCTCTCTGTGAATACCTTCATTAAATGCCAAAGGCTTTAAGCTAATATATCTTGTTCCCATCCATTGCAAAATGTTTCTGTTTATTTTTCCAATAATGCTGCTTTTGTAATAACACCAGACTATGAAATGTTGGGGGTGAGGGAGGAGAAATGAAACAAGAAAGAGAAAGGTCACACATTTTTTTAAGCCATATGGGATTTACGTTTGAAGTGTGTTTAGCGCAGAGACAAATTGTACATTTACCGCAAGTCACCGGGACTTAATGAGCTCCTAATGTGTCCCATAGTTCAAGGTTTTTCAGAACAGGCCAGTAACTTAGCAACCACAGCTAAACCTTGACAGGAATAATCATTATTTGTGTTGCAGCTTCAGGCTTCCCCACGATAGGTTTCTTTTTTCCTTCCTGTTGTTTTTTTTTTTTAAAGGACCCCAGAACCAGGCAGAAAAGCTAAGGCTAGGAAGGGAGAATTTCCCTCCTGCTGCTTTAGGTCATAAATGGCATGATGGGAACATGAGCCTGGAGTTAAGAATTACTTCCCAGGAGACACTAAGGAAGGTAACGGGAAAAAGACTAAATATGGTCATTTCAGATGAGTGCCAGATATGTTTGCTACCTCAATATTTATGAATTCAACATCTGCAGTTTTGGCAATTCACAAATCAACATAAAATTCTCTGATGTATATAGAAAACAAACTCACGGTTACCAAAGGGGAAAGGAGGTGGGGGAGGGATAAATTAGGAGTTTGAGATTAGCAGATATAAACTACTATATATAAAATAGATGAACAACAAGGTCCTACTGTATAGCACAGGGAACTATATTCAGTAGCTTATAATAAATGATAATGGGAAAGAATATGAAAAAGAATGTGTATATATACATAAAATATATATATTATATATACCTATATAACTGAATCACTTTGCTGTACACTAGAAACTAATACAACTCTGTAAATCAACTATACTTCAATAAATAATAAAAAAAATTTTAAAATTCTCTAATGTATAAAATGTTTTAATATTACTGAAGTACATATTTGTGACATAAACTCCTTAACAAGCAAGTTGCATGGTCATCAAGTGAACCTAGCTGAACGCCCAGCCTCTTGGCTGCAGTCTATGTTAGTTGCTCTATGCTGAATTATTAAAAAAGAAACCACTTCATTATAAATGTCTACCACTCCCCATTCCCTTTAAAACAATGACAATAACAACAACAAAAATTTCTCATGGAGATGATGGAAGAAAAGGAGAGCATATCCAAGCTAGCAGTAGTGTCCAACCAGAAAATAAACGTTTTATAAGATAAACCCTGACACATATGGGGATTCAGACAGAATTCTCCAGGTGTTGCTCATAACTTTCAAAGGTCTATCAGAGTTATCACGGTTTCTGCAGAACTGAAGAAGTTATATTGCTGGTAGGACACTTTAATAGATTATTATTATCAGGGAGATTGCAGCAATGGTGAGAAGGCTTACTAAGCAGACCTGTTTCTGATTCTACAGGTTGATCCATGGTCCACATAAAAAGTGCCAGTTGATGACGCCTCCAAAACAGAAGAGAAAATGTGTTATTAATTTAACATAGGTCTCTGTTGAGATTTTTTTCAGGTTGAGAAAATAAAAGGGACATTTCTTAGTTTACCTCTATTTTGAAAAGTTAAATAATACAATGTTATGGGTATTCAGAATCTCTTAGCTCAAGACCTCATTCTGTGATTAACTAGCCAGGTGAGTATGGATTACTGTTAACCACTCTGGACCTAGAACCTCTTTTAAATTGTTGTAGGCCAGGGTAGTTCCTTTAGTCTGAATATACAATCTTTTGGAAAAGGCATAGTGATAGGGCAGGATATTGCCTAACACTGTGAATAGCTCTGAATGAACCACAGCAAAGATGAATGCTAGTTATTTCTTTCCTTTTTTTTTCTACAAAGAGAATAATTATAATTGTTTTCAGTACAAGCAGGTGCTTGTGGGACCTTACTAATGCATTCTAAGGTCTCTATTAATAATTTAAAGGATAGAGACCTTGTAAGTCTGATTAATAAAAATTGTTCCCGCAGACTCTCATGAAAAATAAGCTTTGGTGAATGCTAGTGTCTGATTTTCTTATGTATATATATATATTGGGGGTAATCAGTTTGCTGTCATGTAATTATTTATATGAGCAAAGGTTAATAGTTAGCTAAACTATTAATAGTTATTAACTATTAATAAACAAGAGAGACCTTTGTCTCTTTCTGGACATAACATATAGGTCTCTGTGGTGGGAATAACGGATGGTAGGTGAACGCAGATCGCCCAGTACGAGGTAGAGGACTGTTAGAGAATGGGGAGGAATCTAGAAGAAGCTTAGGACTAGCTGCAAGGGGGTATAGCCCTTGAATGAAACAAGACAGAGAAGTTGGATGCCATGAGAAAATGTAGACTTTCCAGATGCTTGGCAAGAAGGACTTGGAAGTTAGACATAGGTATATAGACTGAGGGATCATGGTCAGAACTGTCTTATAATCTTTTTTTTTTTTTTTTTTTTCTGTCTTATAATCTTAACAAAGCTTTACTGATTTATGTCTATATCCCATTTAATTGCCTGAGGCCATATTGTTTATACCGTTGCAAAGATGTCCTTTTGCACAACTTCTGGGAGTCTATGTAAATGGCTGTGTACTGCACAACTCCAAGGGTTTGCAGTTCGCATAGACCATGCTGTGACTGGTGACACCTGGCATGTGCAGTACGGAGAACAATAGACTCATTCTCTCTAGTCGAATATTTCTGTCTCTGCACATAAATGGACGGAAGCCCCTATTTACTATGAGAAAGGGTTGGAGAATTGGGTGTATATATATGATGGTGGAGAGTGAGTGGGGAGAGAGTTATTCCTAAATCCATGAACAATGGAAAGAGCTACTAGCTCTCTGTGAATGACAGCTGGTATGAGGCTGTATCGCCACAAAGTAGTGAAAAAAACAGCTCATGGGGTAGAGGAGAGTCTGGAGGAAGGTAGAAGACACTGGTAACCTACAGTAGAGTCATGTAATGAACCTGGCATGACTGTTTTTCAGGATTATCTACACTCCAAACTGTAATTTGAGGACAGAATTCATAGTAATATATGGGTGCTCTCTTAGGGGGAAGAAAAGGGGGGAGAGAGAGAAAGGGAGAGGGTCAGGGAGAGAGGGAGGGAGGGAAAGGGAGAGATGGAGAGAGAAGAAAGAGAAGGAGGAGGATGAAGAGGTGGAGGAGGAGGAGGGGGAAAGTCCATTTTAGATCAGAGCTTATTCTAATATACCCGTTTTAGTCCACAGAAAAACTATTTTGAGTTCCATAGCTAAGATAACTAATGTGCTATGATTCGGGAAACTGTGGTCTGTCTGGTGGGCTAGGAGAACATAAAGGGTACAAAATAAACTTTCATCTTTCTTTTCCTTGGTCAGGGCAAGTTTTGTGAAAACAGAAATATAACCTCCTCTCTCTTGTGAATTTATTGAGAAATACAAAAAGAATGCTGAGAAGAAATTACTATGAATTTTTATGAAGTGAAATAAGCATATATTTTGGGGGAGTTAAAGGAATTTTCTTCAGTTACTACCGCTAAGTTATGGGAAACTGGGGAGAAGGGGAGATTAGTCTCAGATGTGATCAGACAAGGAAAATGCTCAAATCATATTCATTTAAGAAAAAAACAAGAACAAAAACTAAATGTTGCCTACATGTGGTTGGTTTATGGAGTGTCTCCCATTTTATATTAATATTTTTGACAGCCATCAGCTTTAGTGTAGATATGTTTAAGCAAACCAGGCAGTCATCCAAAATAAATTTTAAAATTGTTCTGTGTTTCCACTGACTGCAAGGCAAAATTAAAAGTATATATAGAAAAAAATAACAAAAAGATGAGCAGTAATTCACAAGAAAGGTTTACTATGATGGTTTGATCAGGAATTTTCTTTATCTGTACAGTATCTTTGTGGTACTAATATGACAACATACTGCTGTGTTTTGGGAAGCTTGCAATTTCCCTTTCACCATAATCACCTCGGCTGAATCAGTTCAGTTCAATTCAATTTGACAAGTGCTTATTGAGCACTTCAAGGTGAAATGGAAAGAAACTGGACTTGGTTTCAGAATTCCTGGATTTGGTTCTGGCTCTGTTATTTACCTGCTATTGACTTTTACTAAATAAATTTATCTCTTTAAGCCACGGTTTTGCAATGTGTAAAATGAGAGTCTACACAAGTAGTGGGGCCCTTTCAGGTGTAAAGACATGAATGTGAACATAACACTTTGCTGGGATTTGAGAGTAATGCAAAATAGTTACATGATCTGAAACTCTCTGTCACTTAGATGGCAACGTGGACAGCCAGCCCTAAGTCATTTGCTTATTTGCTCTCAGACCTATTACTTGTTGCTTCTCTGTCTTGTTCCACATTTCCTGAGCCTTTGCCTTCTGGTTTCCTGGAGGTTTGGCTAATGACAGGCACTGGTGTAAGACTGAAGAGTGGGAAGAGGAGAAAACCCAGAAAGATTTTTTTTCCTCTCTCTGCTTGGATAGAGCCCAGGGCAGCAGCTCTGGCTCTTGTTAGACAACTTATCCTCCATGGTACCGTCTGCCATTGAGCAGGCAAGGAGTGTTCACCAGGATACTTCTGGGCTCTGGTAATACTACCTACTCTCTTAGATTCTCCAGCTCAAGGGTAGTAGTAGACATGTCTTGCTTGTGGTACTCTCTGGGCTGCTTCATCATCTTCTTTTTGGCCTTTCAGTTCTTTTACTCCCAGTACAATCAATTCCCTTCCATTTGAAATACTAGAGTGGTTTCCATTTTCTGACTGGATCCTGAATATTATGTAATGGAAAGACTATAGATGTGGTATACACACAGACACACACACACACACACACACACACACACACACACAATGGAATACTACTCAGCCATAAAAAAGAATGAAATAATGCCATTTGCAGTAACATGGATGGAACTAGTGACTATCATACTAAGTGAAGTAAGTCAGAAAGACATATACAATATGGTATCACTTACATGTGGAATCTAAAATAAGATAAAAATGAACTTATTCACAAAACAGAAACAGAATCGCAGACATAGAAAACAAACTTATAGTTACCAAAGGGGAAAGGGGGAGGGATAAATTAGGAGTTTAGGCTTAACATATACACACTACTATATGTAAAATAGATAAACAAGGTTAAACTGTACAGCACAGGAAACTATATTCAGTATCTTATAAAATAAAATATAATGGAAAAGAATATTAAAAAAAGATTATGGCTTTGTAGAAAAAAAATTATGGGTTTGAATCCCAAATCTGCCTATTAACTAGTTAAGTGATAGCAGGGGAAAGTTATTTCATCTCTTTAACTATAATTATTGGAATAATAATAATTAAGTTACAAGAGGTTTCTAAGGATTAAATGAGAAAATACATGTGAAATGGTGCCTGGCACAAGTTAAGTGTCTAATAAATGTTAATTTCATTCCTTTTATTCCCATTCCTACTCAGGAAGAAAAAAAAATAAGGTGCTCTTAAGATAATTATAAAATAACACAAAACTATAAACCATATACAAGGATACCAGGAAGTGCTAATAGAACATAACTCACCTACTTTAAGTACCCCACAATTCTAACCCAACCCACAGACTCTTCCCTCTGCTTTGGAACCTCCTGTATTAGTCTGTTTGTGTTGCCATAATAAAATGTCACAGACTTGGTGGCTTAAACCAAGAAACTTATTTCCTCACAGTTCTGGAGGCTAGAAGTTCAGGATCAAGGTGCCAGCCAATTCAGTTTCTCACAAGAACTCTCTTCTTTCCTTGTAGATGGCCATCTTCTTGCTTTGTCCTCATATGGCCTTTTCCAGGTGTGTGTGTGCAGAGAAGGGGAGAGAGAGAACAAGCTCTCTGGTGTCTCTTCTTATAAGGACACTAATCCTATTGGATCAGGGACCCAAGCTTATGACCTCATTTATCCTTAATAAATTCCTTAGAGGCACCATCTCCAAATACAGCCACACTGGGGTTAGGGCTTCAGCATGTGAATTCTGGTATGACACAAACATTCAGTCCATAACACTTCCTATATACACTTTTAAGGTGTTAGTAATTGAGGCATCCTTCCCTATCTAAAACAACCAATAGGTCTCATCTGCAAATATAATTTTGCCAATATTCTTCAATCTAACTTTTTCATATAGTTTTATTTTCAAGTTCCATAGAACCTAGGTGATTTTATAAATCTGAAAGTTCAAGTCTATATCTAATAATGTACCTTCTCTCTAGTCTCTAAACTCATTTTTATATTAGTGCTGCATTTAAATTTGAAAAGGAAGAGTTGTTTTGACTTTTGCGGCAAGATTAACATCCTGCTTTGCAATAACATAAAGACGACTTAAAGAAACTAAGCCATCTTCCCATTTAAAAGGGTTTCTTAGGTTCAAAGAACATTGTATTTCCCTTTGGACATAAAATATAATTTAGCTAGTCACATATAGTAATAAAATGGAGAAGATTCTGAGGCAAATAAGTAGGTTTGAAAATCAGCCACAGAAACCAAATGCTAAGGTGTGACAGAACTTGGTGCACTTAGGGCAAGGGCTTCATCGTGGAAATCTCAGTTCCACATACTTGCAAAAGGAGGGATACAAAGCAATCAAACTTTTTACGGACATTGTATTATTATTAAATTTGTAAAACACTTTGAAAATCTATTGTCTTTATAATAAAATATTTTTAAATGACATTAGCATGAACCTAATTCATTATTTCATTTCTAACCTGTAAAATAGTCAGTATAACTTTATCTCATTGTAAATGCTAACATCATATATGATATTTTCCGTAGCTGAAGCTCCTTATAATGGTCAAAAAGAATTTTGAGCAGTATCGACACAAATTACTTTCTATATTTACCCAGAAGCTGTGAAATTCTTGGTCAGATTTCAAGCGGATGCCTGAAGAAAGAGTATCAGTAATTACTGTATCCAACAATCTATGAGAAGTTACAATGTCAGTGGTTAGTCAGGAATAATAGGTTTCTCAGATGTTTGTTTAAAGTTTTGTATTGGATTTCCCCAGGTAATCTTTCCTGGCAAGAGCAAGAAGAGCCTGGTCATTGAATCTCACTGGAGAGAGACAGTGGGAGATAACTTTCTTATGCTAAGTAACATCTAAAAGGCATCACAGGACCCTTGAACCTAGCCTGCTGTTTTTACTAGACTCATTGCCACTATCCCATTTCCAGCAGAAAAAAGACAAAAAATGTGCTCATAAAGTGCATCCTACAAAACTTATTAAGAGCCGGAGAAAGTGTCAACTTTGGTGAAGTAAATCCATATCTAGGAATCCAACCAAAGTATCCACTGATTAAGATCCATATATAAAGATGTTCATTATCCCCATGACTTTTAGTGGTGAAAAATTAGAAGAACTTAAATGTCCTCTTGAAAAAGAATTGCTTAATTTTGGTATATTTGTTTAATGGAATATCGTAAGGTAATTCAAATGATATTTAGCAAAAATAATAGAAGAACAGATGTTATCTTTCGGTAAGGAGCATGTACTTTTCTTTCACTTTCTCTAAATTTATTCACATTTCAACTATAGCTAAAAGATTATACAGATGTTTACAAAATCCATAGTTAACTTACTGGAATCATGAAATCCAGATTTCAAAGTATTTTACAAATGTATTGAATAATAATAATATCCCTAAAATATGAAATCCCATTTGCCACATGATAATTGTATGTCTCATAAGAAAATGGGTATGAATAGCCCTCCCTGGGCGCTTCCAGTCTGTCTGTCCTCTAATCCACCCACCTTTCTTCACAAAGGCTGATGTGGTGCCTACACTTCTAGACTGAAGTGATGTTAAAGATCTTTGCTTAATTTAAGCTCCTTGTTCTCTCAATTTTAAGGTACCAGAAAATGCCTTCTCCAACTTAGCCCATAGCATTGGAAGGCAGGGTATGAAGTGGTCAAGTCCATGAACTCCAGATTTAGACAGCAAGGTTCAGCCACCTGTGACCTCAGTTCTGTCACCTACTTACTCAGAAAGATGTTTAACCTCTCTCTGCTCAGTTTACTCTTCTGTCAACCAGGTTTACTCTGAAGGTTACATGAATATGTTCGTCACTCAAAGCACTGCTTGGCACATAACAGTCAATAAATGTTAGCTGCTATCATTATTCTTATTATTATTAGGAGGAGTGTCAGACCCTCTATGTACCTTCTTTATTGTCATTGAGTAATATTCTGGTATTATTTTGTATATTGAGGAATAATCATTGCATTTTTCAAAAGCAGGATGATAATGATTATGAATCAAGGAACATATTTCATGAGTAGAGGAGAATTTAGAAAATGTTTAGCACAACGATTTTTTAAAAGGCGTTCGGAGATTTCAACTACAGCAAGTTACACGTTCAGTTTTTGGCCAACTGGAAATAACAACCAGGAATCCTGGTATCATGACTCGCTCTTCCACCAGGAGACACTGGAGCCTCATGATGACAATGTGCAGCCCGGGGAAAAGGTGCAAATTACACTGGAAGGGAGAGTGGGAAAGCATCATGTGTCTTAATAGCAGATGAAGCAAGCAAGACTGGGAGAAGACTCTCAACATGTTATTATAAAATCTGAGGTAAATGAGACAATCTCCCCTTTCATTTAAAACTGTTGTCAGATTCAACAAACGAAGCTGTTAGCTTAAGTACGATGGACACCTGTTCCTCATTGAGAAAATATTTTAAACATCAGATGTAAATTAAAATGTTTCACATATTTCAAATAGAGTGTAATTCATAAAAACTGTTTACATGTTGCAATAAAGTAAAATATGAGCTTGGCAGTTTTGATCTGTTATTTAACAAACATCTCTGCATCAGTTAGGTTTGGAGGTACAGCTCTACACATATTCCCTAATTATCAAGTGGTTCTGGCTCCCAACTGCTGGCTTCACACTGGAATGACACTGAGTTTTGCTTTTGGTCTGGTCATCAGAACTCCTTCTAGCTGTGTGTAAATAACAATTTATACTGTATCCGAGTCTGATGTTTTAGCACAAAATGAAAATTCTAAACCTTAAATCATGAGGACACTATGGGTTTGATCATTCTCTTTTTTTTTTTTTTTAAACATCTTTATTGAAGTATAATTGCCTTACAATGGTGTGTTAGCTTCTGCTTTATAACAAAGTGAATCAGTTATACATATACAATATGTTCCCATTTCTCTTCCCTCTTGCATCTCCCTCCCTCCCACCCTCCCCATCCCACCCCTCTAGGTGGTCACAAAGCACCGAGCTGATCTCCCTGTGCTATGCGGCTGCTTCCCACTAGTTATCTATTTTACATTTGGTAGTGTATATATGTCCATGACACTCTCTTACCCTGTCACATCTCACCCCACCCCCTCGCCATATCCTCAAGTCCATTCTCTACTAGGTCTGTGTCTTTATTCCCGTCTTGCCACTAGGTTCTTCATGGCCTTTTTTTTTTTTCCTTAGATTCCGTATATATGTGTTAGCATACTGTATTTGTTTTTCTCTTTCTGACTTACTTCACTCTGTATGACAGACTCTAACTCCATCCACCTCATTACAAATACCTCCATTTCATTTCTTTTTATGGCTGAGTAATATTCCATTGTATATATGTGCCACATCTTCTTTATCCATTCATCTGTCGATGGACATTTAGGTTGCTTCCATGTCCTGGCTATTGTAAATAGAGCTGCAATGAACATTTTGGTACATGACTCTTTTTGACCTATGGCTTTCTCAGGGTATATGCCCAGTATTGGGATTGCTGGGTCGTATGGTAGTTCTATTTGTAGTTTTTTAAGGAACCTCCATACTGTTCTCCATAGTGGCTGTATCAATTTACATTCCCACCAACAGTGCAAGAGTGTTCCCTTTCCTCCACACCCTCTCCAGCATTTATTGTTTCTAGATTTTTTGATGATGGCCATTCTGACCGGTGTGAGATGATATCTCATTGTAGTTTTGATTTGCATTTCTCTAATGATTAATGATGTTGAGCATTCTTTCATGTGTCTGTAGGCCATCTGTATATCTTCTTTGGAGAAATGTCTATTTAGGTCTTCTGCCCATTTTTGGATTGGGTTGTTGGTTTTTTTGTTATTGAGCTGCATGAGCTGCTTGTAAATCTTGGAGATTAATCCTTTGTCAGTTGCTTCATTTGCAAATATTTTCTCCCATTCTGAGGGTTGTCTTTTGATCTTGTTTATGGTTTCCTCTGCTGTGAACAAGCTTTTAAGTTTCATTAGGTCCCATTTGTTTATTTGTGTTCTTATTTCCGTTTCTCTGGGAGCTGGGTCAAAAAGAATCTTGCTGTGATGTATGTCATAGAGTGTTCTGCCTATGTTTTCCTCTAAGAGTTTGACAGTGTCTGGCTTTACACTTAGGTCTTTAATCCATTTTGAGTTTATTTTTGTGCATGGTGTCAGGGAGTGTTCTAATTTCATACTTTTACATGTACCTGTCCAATTTTCGCAGCACCACTTATTGAAGAGGCTGTCTTTTCTCCACTGTATATTCTTGCCTCCTTTATCAAAGATAAGGTGACCATATGTGTGTGGGTTTATCTCTGGGCTTTCTATCCTGTTCCATTGATCTATATTTCTGTTTTTGTGCCAGTACCAAACTGTCTTGATTACTGAAGCTTTGTAATATAGTCTGAAGTCAGGGAGCCTGATTCCCCCAGCTCCATTTTTCGTTCTCAAGATTGCTTTGGCTATTCGGGGTCTTTTGTGTTTCCGTACAAATTGTGAAATGTTTTGTTCTAGTTCTGTGAAAAATGCCAGTGGTAGTTTGATAGGGATTGCATTGAATCTGTAGATTGCTTTGGGTAGTAGAGTCATTTTCACAATGTTGATTCTTCCAATCCAGGAACATGGTATATCTCTCCATCTATTTGTATCATCTTTAATTTCTTTCATCAGTGTCTTATAATTTTCTGCATACAGGTCTTTTGTCTCCTTAGGCAGGTTTATTCCTAGATATTTTATTCTTTTTGTTGCAATGGTAAACGGGAGTGTTTTCTTAATTTCACTTTCAGATTTTTCGTCATTAGTGTATAGAAATGCAAGAGATTTCTGTGCATTTATTTTGTATCCTGCTACTTTACCAAATTCATTGATTAGCTCTAGGAGTTTTCTGGTAGCATCTTTAGGATTCTCTATGTATAGTATCATGTCATCTGCAAACAGTGACAGCTTTACTTCTTCTTTTCCGATTTGGATTCCTTTTATTTCTTTGTCTTCTCTGATTGCTGTGGCTAACACTTCCAAAACTATGTTGAATAATAGTGGTGAGAGCGGGCAACCTTGTCTTGTTCCTGATCTTAGCGGAAATGGTTTCAGTTTTTCACCATTGAGGACAATGTTGGCTGTGGGTTTGTCATATATGGCCTTTATTATGTTGAGGAAAGTTCCCTCTATGCCTACTTTCTGCAGGGCTTTTATCATAAATGGGTGTTGAATTTTGTCGAAAGGTTTCTCTGCATCTATTGAGATGATCATATGGTTTTTCTCCTTCAATTTGTTAATATGGTGTATCACATTGATTGATTTGCGTATATTGAAGAATCCTTGCATTCCTGGGATAAACCCCACTTGATCATGGTGTATGATCCTTTTAATGTGCTGTTGGATTCTGTTTGCTAGTATTTTGTTGAGGATTTTTGCATCTATGTTCATCAGTGATATTGGCCTGTAGTTTTCTTTCTTTGTGACATCTTTGTCTGGTTTTGGTATCAGGGTGATGGTGGCCTCGTAGAATGAGTTGGGGAGTGTTCCTCCCTCTGCAATATTTTGGAAGAGTTTGAGAAGGATAGGTGTTAGCTCGTCTCTAAATGTTTGATAGAATTCACCTGTGAAGCCATCTGGTCCTGGGCTTTTGTTTGTTGGAAGGTTTTTAATCACAGTTTCAATTTCAGTGCTTGTGATTGGTCTGTTCATATTTTCTATTTCTTCCTGGTTCAGTCTCGGCAGTTTGTGCATTTCTAAGAATCTGTCCATTTCTTCCAGGTTGTCCATTTTATTGGCATAGAGTTGCTTGTAGTAATCTCTCATGATCTTTTGTATTTCTGCAGTGTCAGTGGTTACTTCTCCTTTTTCATTTCTAATTCTATTGATCTGAGTCTTCTCCCTTTTTCTCTTGATGAGTCTGGCTAATGGTTTATCAATTTTGTTTATCTTCTCAAAGAACCAGCTTTTAGTTTCATTGATTTTTGCTATTGTTTCCTTCATTTCTTTTTCATTTATTTCTGACCTGATCTTTATAATTTCTTTCCTTCTGCTGGCTTTGGGGTTTTTTTGTTCTTCTTTCTCTAATTGCTTCAGGTGCAAGGTTAGGTTGTTTATTCGAGATGTTTCCTGTTTCTTGAGGTAGGCTTGTATTGCTATAAACTTCCCTCTTAGCACTGCTGTTGCTGCCTCCCATAGGTTTTGGGTCGTCGTATCTCCATTGTCATTTGTTTCTAGGTATTTTTTGATTTCCCCTTTGATTTCTTCAGTAATCACTTCGTTATTAAGTAGTGTATTGTGTAGCCTCCATGTGTTTGTATTTTTTACAGATCTTTTCCTGTAATTGATATCTAGTCTCATAGCGTTGTGGTCGGAAAAGATACTTGATACGATTTCAATTTTCTTAAATTTACCAAGGCTTGATTTGTGACCCAAGATATGATCTATCCTGGAGAATGTTCCATGAGCACTTGAGAAAAATGTGTATTCTGTTGTTTTTGGGTGGAATGTCCTATAAATATCAATTAAGTCCATCTTGTTTAATGTATCATTTAAAGCTTGTGTTTCCTTATTTATTTTCATTTTGGATGATCTGTCCATTGGTGAAAGTGGGGTGTTAAAGTCCCCTACTATGATTGTGTTGCTGTCGATTTCCCCTTTTATGGCTGTTAGTATTTGCCTTATGTATTGAGGTGCTCCTATGTTGGGTGCATAAATATTTACACTTGTTATAGCTTCCTCTTGGATCGATCCCTTGATCATTATATAGTGTCCTTCTTTGTCTCTTGTAATAGTCTTTATTTTAAAGTCTATTTTGTCTGATATGAGAATTGCTACTCCAGCTTTCTTTTGATTTCCATTTGCATGGAATATCTTTTTCCATCCCCTCACTTTCAGTCTGTATGTGTCTCTAGGTCTGAAGTGGGTCTCTTGTAGACAGCATATATATGGGTCTTGTTTTTGTATCCATTCAGCCAGCCTGTGTCTTCTGGTGGGAGCATTTAATCCATTTACATTCAAGGTAATTATCGATATGTATGTTCCTATTCCCATTTTCTTAAATGTTTTGGGTTTGTTATTGTAGGTGTTTTCCTTCTCTTGTGTTTCTTGCCTAGAGAAGTTCCTTTAGCATTTGTTGTAAAGCTGGTTTGGTGGTGCTGAACTCTCTCAGCTTTTGCTTGTCTGTAAAGGTTTTAATTTCTCCATCGAATCTGAATGAGATCCTTGCTGGGTAGAGTAATCTTGGTTGTAGGTTTTTCTCCTTCATCACTTTAAGTATATCCTGCCACTCCCTTCTGGCTTGCAGAGTTTCTGCTGAAAGATCAGATGTTAACCTTATGGGGATTCCCTTGTGTGTTATTTGTTTTTTTT
The DNA here is from genome assembly GCF_028021215.1 of Eschrichtius robustus. Lineage (NCBI taxonomy): Eukaryota > Metazoa > Chordata > Mammalia > Artiodactyla > Eschrichtiidae > Eschrichtius > Eschrichtius robustus. The sequence continues at coordinate 83,647,459 of NC_090829.1, read as the reverse complement.
CCCTTGCTGCCTTTAATATGTTTTCCTTATATTTAATTTTTGACAGTTTGATTAATCTGTGTCTTGGCGTGTTTCTCCTTGGGTTTATCCTGTATGGGACTCTCTGTGCTTCCAGGACTTGATTAACTATTTCCTTTCCCATATTAGGGAAGTTTTCAACTATAATCTCTTCAAATATTTTCTCAGTCCCTTTCTTTTTCTCTTCTTCTTCTGGGACCCCTATAATTCGAATGTTGGTGCGTTTAATGTTGTCCCAGAGGTCTCTGAGACTGTCCTCAGTTCTTTTCATTCTTTTTTCTTTATCCTGCTCTGTAGTAGTTATTTCCACCATTTTATCTTCCAGGACACTTATCCTTTCTTCTGCCTCAGTTATTCTGCTATTGATCCCATCTAGAGTATTTTTAATTTCATTTATTGTGTTTTTCATCATTGCTTGGTTCCTCTTTAGTTCTTCTACGTCCTTGTTAAATGTTTCTTGCATTTTGTCTATTCTATTTCCAAGATTTTGGATCATCCTTACTATCATTATTCTGAATTCTTTTTCAGGTAGACTACCTATTTCCTCTTCATTTGTTAAGTCTAGTGTGCTTTGACCCTGCCCCTTCATCTGCTGTGTGTTTTTCTGTCGTCTCATTTTGCTTATCTTACTGTGTTTGGGGTCTCCTTTTCACAGACTGCAGGTTTGTAGTTCCCGTTGTTTTTGGTATCTGTCCCCAGTGGCTAAGGTTGGTTCAGTGGGTTGTGTAGGCTTCCTGGTGGAGGGAACTAGTGCCTGAGCTCTGGTGGATGAGGCTGGATCTTGTCTTTCTGGTGGGCACATCCACGTCTGGTGGTGTATTTTGGGGTGTCTGTGGCCTTATTATGATTTTAGGCAGCCTCTCTGCTAATGGATGGGGCTGTGTTCCTGTCTTGCTAGTTGTTTGGCATAGGGTGTCCAGCACTGTAGCTTGCTGGTCATTGAGTGATGCTGGGTCTTGATGTTGAGATGGAGATCTCTGAGAGATTTTTGCCGTTTGGTATTACGTGGAGCTGGGAGGTCTCTTGTGGACCAGTGTCCTGAAGTTGGCTCTCCCACCTCAGAGGCACGGCCCTGATGCCTGGCTGGAGCACCAAGAGCCTTTCGTCCACACGGCTCAGAGTAAAAGGGAGAAAAAATAGAAAGAAAGAAAGAGGCTATAATATAGTGAAGTAAAATAAAGCTATTGTAAAGCAAAGCTATACAGACAAAATCTCACCCAGAAGCATATACATATACACTCACAAAAAAAAAAAGGAAAAGGGGAAAAATTAATATATCCTGCTCCCAAAGTCCACCTCCTGATTTGGGATGATTCGTTGTCTATTCAGGTATTCAACAGATGCAGGCACATCAAGTTGTTTGTGCAGTTTTAATCGGCTGCTTCTGAGGCTGCTGGGAGAGATTTCCCCTTCTCTTCCCTGTTCACACAGCTCCTGGGGTTCAGCTTTGGATTTGGACCCGCCTCTGCGTGTAGGTCGCCTGAGGGCGTCTATTCCCCGCCCAGACAGAACGGGGTTAAAGGAGCAGCTGCTTCGGGGGCGCTGGCTCACTCAGGCCGCGGGGAGGGAGGGGTACGGAGGAGGCGGGGCGAGCCTGCGGCAGCAGAGGCCGGCGTGACGTTGCACCAGCCTGAGGCGCGCAGTGCGTTCTCCCGGGGAATTTGTCTGGGGATCACGGGACCCTGGCAGTGGCGGGCTGCACCGGCTCCCGGGAGGGGCGGTGTGGAGAGTGACCTGTGCTCACATACAGGCTTTTTGGAGGCGGCAGCAGCAGCCCCAGCGTCTCACGCCCGTCTCTGGGGTCCGCGCTGATCGCCGCGGCTCGCGCCCTTCTCTGGAGTTCGTTTAGGCGGTGCTCTGAATCACCTCTCCTTGCGTGCAGCGAAACAAAGAGGTAAGAAAAAGTCTCTTGCCTCTTCGGCAGCTGCAGACCTTTTCCCAGTCTCCCTCCCAGCCAGCTGTGGTGCGCTAACCCCTTCAGGCTGTGTTCACGCCGCCAGCCCCAGTCCTCTCCCTGCGATCCGACCGAAGCCGAGCCTCAGCTCCCAGCCCCGCCTGCCCCGGCGGGGGAGCAGACAAGCCTCTCGGGCTGGTGAGCGCTGCTCGGCGCCGAGCCTCTGTGCGGGAGTCTCTCCGCTTTTTCCTCTGCGCCCCTGTTGCTGTGGGATCCGCGCTGTTAGCTGCGGCTCGCGCCCGTCTCTGAAGTTCGTTTAGGCGGCGCTCTGAATCCCCTCTCCTCGCGCACCAGGAAACAAAGAGGGAAGAAAAAGTCTCTTGCCTCTTCGGCAGCTGCAGACTTTTTCTCGGACTCCCTCCCGGCTAGCTGTGGTGCGCTAACCCCTTCAGGCTGTGTTCACGCCGCCAATCCCAGTCCTCTCCCTGCGATCTGACCAAAGCCCGAGCCTCAGCTCCCAGCCCCCGCCCGCCCCGGCGGGGGAGCAGACAAGCCTCTCGGGCTGGTGAGTGCTGGTCGGCACCGCTCCTCCGTGCGGGAGCCTCTCCGCTTTGCCCTCCGCACCCCTGTGGCTGCGCTCTCCTCCATGGCTCCGAAGCTTCCCCCCTCTGCCACCCGCAGTCTCTGCCCGCGAAGGGGCTTCCTAGTGCGTGGAAATCTTTCCTCCTTCACAGCTCCCTCCCACTGGTGCAGGTGCCGTCCCTATTTTGTCTCTGTTATTTCTTTTTTCTTTTGCCCTACCCAAGTACGGGGGGAGTTTCTTGCCTCTTTGGAGGTCGGACGTTTTCTGCCAGCGTTCAGTGGGTGTTCTGTAGGAGCAGTTCCACGTGTAGATGTATTTCTACTGTATCTGTGGGAAGGAAGGTGATCTCCGCGTCTTACTCTTCCGCCATCTTCTCTCCTCCCCTGATCATTCTTAATGTGTGTGAAGCCTTGAAATAGTTTAGGGAATTTTATTATGCATTTCAAACTGCATATTTAATATTTCCAACCATGAAATGGTAATAGAGTTTATTCCCAAACTTGCAAATGAAACCCGGATAGTTCAGGGAGGGCAGTACTCTGGAGGATGGTATTTGAATTCAAAATGACATTGTTAAATTGGAGAAGTAATCAGAAATCAACAAAATGAAGCTTAACAGGGACCAGTGGAAATCATGATAAAAAAAAAAAAAAAAAGAGTATGTGGCACGTTGGAGATATGGAAATTCTCCAGGAAAATGCCCTGTACTCAACACAACAGATCACAATCTTAGAATAAATTAGGCCAAGAACTAATTAAGCCTAGTTTCCCCCCCCCCTTTTTTCTTTTGTTTTCTTCCTTAAATATAGTACTAGAATGCATGAATCCTTGCCTACCAGGCTAACCTCGTCTGCTCCCTCTTTTACTCCTTATATTCCTTACTTTGGTCATCCTCGCCTTCTTCAACTTTCTTCAGGTTTTATGCTGCCTACATCAGTCACCTGGATAGTCCAAACACTAATAGCAAAAGTGGTAAATAAAGAAAGAACAAGAGTCATCCCAAACTACAGCTAAAAATGACCTGGGAGTCAGTCTATATCACGGGTTAAGAAACTTCTACGCTCCCAGAGGCTCAATGAGGTAGAAACTGAGCATATTTTGGCATAGTTCTCCCAGGTGGATACTAATGTCCCCCACGCCCCAGTCTTAACAAAGGCCCCTGAATTGTGTGAAGAGATACATTAGTTAGCCCCTGGTGCCAAAAGATATAACCAGGTTTACCTGTGGCTCTAAACAGTGTCAAGACCCTGGGCTGCCTCTCTTACCAATAGGAGATAGAAATAAGAATTATAGTTACACTCTAAGATAGAGGTATATTTTACTTTCTAAGAAACAGCCAAATAGTTTTCAAAAATTGTTTGTGCCATTTTACATATTTCCAGCATGTATGAAATTAAAGTTACTCCACATACTCAAGATCATCTTATATTGTCTTATTTTTCTTTAATTTTAGCTATTCCAGCAGGTGTGAAATGGTATCTCATTGGAGTTTCAATTTGCATTCTTCATTGAGTTTTCGATTTGCATTTCCAAGATGACTAATGATGTTAAGCACCTATTAACATGCTTACTGGTCATTCATATATCTTCCTTTGTAAATTGCCTGTTCAACACTTTTGCTCATTTATAATTAGATTGTTTGTCTTTTTATTATTGATTTTTAGGAGTGCTTTCTATATTCTTGATACAATTTATTTGTGAGAAATGCATTTTGAATATTTTCTTCCAGGCTGTGGCTTGCCTATTCATTTTCTTAATGATGTCTTTTGATGAGCAGATGTTTTTAATTTTGATGATCTCAAAATTAACAGGATTTTTATTCCCCGTTATGGCTTATACATTTTGGGTTCTAAGAAATGTTTGACTTCTATAAGGTAAAAACAAAATTCTCATACTCTCTTCAAGATCTTTATGGTTATAGGCTTCATGTTTAAATGTATGATCATTTCAGATTAATTTTGGGGCATGGAATAAGGTAGATATAGAAGTCATTTTTCCCCCTTGTGAGCATCCAGTTATTCCAGAATCATTGGTTAAAATACTTTCTCTCATTTAATTAATATAGTGCTCTTGTCAAAAATCAATTGACCAGACTCAATATTAGTATTAATATGGAAATTCTTCCCAAACTGATTCCCAACTGATGTATGGATTCAACATAATCCCAATCAAAATTCTAGCAGGCTTTATTTTATTTTTAAAATTAAATTAAATTTATTTTTTGGTCTTAAAACATTTTATTATATGTAAAATCTGTAATAAAGAGAATAAAATTTAAAAAGTAATTTTTTAATGTAAGGACAGGTAAAATCATTATATCAGTCATACAAACAACATGTATGACATATAATAATGAAATTGAATGATCTAAACTGCAAAACTCCTAAGTTAAACACATAGAACACAACAATGTATTACTCACTCTGTCAAATACTTTCCCTCATTCCCAGACAGATAATCTAGTCTCAAGCCCTACAACAATCTTTTCATATGTTCATCACAGCATATATGACACAGTGTAATGTTTTATACTATTCTCCTGTGTTTGAAGGGCCATCTTTAAAGGATGGTATATTTATAACGTACAGTTATGTATATTTTTATTTCCAGCGTAAGTCTCTACATATGTCACAGCCACAATTAATGCTGAATGAAAAAAAGAATAAATTAATGCATGGTTACTCATTATCACTAAGTAGTAATGTCCTTATGGAACCATTTTGTGGCAGGCTTTTTTAGTAGAAATTGACAATTTGATTTAAACCTCTGTACAGAAATGCAAAGGATCTAGAATAGGCAAAGGAATTAAAAGAAAGAAGAACAAAGTTAGAAGATTTACTCGACCTGATTTCAAGACTTACCATTAAAACTATAGCAATCAAGATAGTTTGGGGGCTTCCCTGATGGTGCAGTCGTTAAGAATCTGCCTGCCAATGCAGGGGACATGGGTTCGAGCCCTGGTCCAGGAAGATCCCACATGCCGCTGAGTGACTAAGCCCATGCACCACAACTACTGAGCCTGCACTCTAGAGCCCACAAGCCACAACTACTGAACTCACATGCCACAACTACTGAAGCCCACATGCCTAGAGCTCATGCTCCACAACAAGAGAAGCCACTGCAATGAGAAGCCCACTCACCAGAAAGAAGAGTAGCCCCCGCTCACCACAACTAGAGAACGCCTACATGCAGCAACAAAGACCCAATGCAGCCAAAAATAAATAAATAAAATAAAATAAATAAAAACAAGAAAAGATAGTTTGTGTATTTGCAAAAAGATAGGCATAGATCAATGGAACAGAAAAGAGAGTCAAGAAATAGACAAATACATATTTGAATTGATTTTTGACAAAGGTGCCAAGGAAATTCAATGAGAAATGAAAAGACTTTTCAATAAATGAATACCTGTATGGAAAAATAAGAACATCTATCCTTGCCTCATACCATGCACAAAAATTACCTCAAAGTGGACTACAGTTCTAAATGTAAAACCTAAAACTATAAAACTCCTAGGAGAAAATCTTTGTGATTGTGGGGTAAGATTTCTTAGAACATGATAGGACGAGTCATACAAGAAAAAAAAAAAAAAAAAAGATAAATTGAATTTCATCAACATTAAAAACTTCTGATCTTCAAAGATACCATTAATTAAACAAAAGGACAAGCCACAGACTGGTAGAATATACACACACTGATCAGACAAAAGCTTGAATCCAGAATATATGAAGAACTTTTTGAACTTAATTATAAGAAGGCTAACAACTCAATAAGAAAATAGATACAAGATTTGAAAAGACATGAATGGCCAATAGTACATGTAATGATGTTGAGCATCATTAGCCACTGGAGAAACAAAATCAAAAACACAAGGAGATACACCTTATATACCCATTAGATAAGTTAAAATTTAAAAACCACCCCTACTACAAAAAAATATCTGGCCATTTTAAGTCCTAGTGAGGATGTGAAGCAACTGCAACTCATATACTTTGGGTAGAAATGCCATAATCACCTTGGGAAAAGTTATGGAAATGTTTGGATAAAGTTTGGTAGATTCTTAAAAAATTCAATATATTCCTACCATTCAGTCCAGTCATTTTACAACTAGTTATCTCCCTAACAGAAAAGAAAGCAAATGTCCACACAAAGACTTGTATGCAAATATTCATTGCAGTTTTATTTGTAATAGCCAAAAACCATTTAGGAAAATCCAAATATTCATCAACAGTTGAATAGACAAGCAAATGGTGGTATGTCCACACAATGGAATACTGCTCAGCAACAAAAAGGAAAGAATTACTGAAACACACAACAACATGGACTATTCCTCAAAATCATTATGCTGAGTGAAAGAATTATGCCAGGAAAAATACAGCACATATTGTATAATTTCATTTATATGATATTCCAGAAAATGTAAATGAATTTATAGTGTCAGAAAGCAAATCATGGGTTCCTGTGATGGAGTGTTTAGATATAAATGGATTACAGATTGACACAGGATACTTTTGGGAAATGATGGGAATATTTATCTTGATCAAGAGTATATACATATGCTCAAACTGATCAACTTATTTATTTTAAATATGTGCAGTTTGGTATACTTCAATTATACCACAATAAGGGTGAATTATCAATTCGTTGTATATGTGTGGGTCTAGAAGTGTCACTCCTAAGGTTTTATCCAAGAGAAATGAAACATATGTCCACATAATAGATTTGCAAAAACAACTGTTCATAGAAACCTTATTCATTATAGTCAAAAGCTAGAAAGAAGCCTAGTGTCCACCAACTGGAGAATGGGGTATATCTGGTACTAGAAAAGAATGAGCTACTGATACACATGATGACACAAGTGACTCTCCAAGACATTATGTTAAGCAAAAGTAGCCAGATATACCTCCACCTGCACAAGAAAAATTTGAAAGTCCTGTACTATACGATTCATTCATATAAATTCCAAGAAGGGGCAAAACTGATCCATGGAGATAGAAATCAGAAAGTCATTTCTTGAGGGAGAGTTAGAATTGACTGGAAAGCACCAGAAAACTTTTTGTGATGATGTAAATGTTCTGTATCTTGTTTTAGAAGAAAGTTACGTATGTACACGCAACTACTAAAATTTGCCAAAGTGCACACTTTAGAACTGTGAATTTTATTGCATGGAGGGAAAGAAAAGGAGAGGAAGAGTGAGAGGGAGAGAAGAAGGGAAGAAAGATGGAAGGAAGGGAGAGAGGAAGGAAGGTGAAAGAAAGAGAGAGAGAGAGAGGGAGGGAGGGAGAGAGGGGAGAGGAGGAGGGGAAGGAAGGAAGGAAGGAAGGAAGGAAGGAAGGAAGGAAGGAAGGAAGGAAGGAAGGAAGGAAGGAAGGAAGGAAGGAAAGAAAGAAGGAAGGAAGGAAGGAGGGAGGGAAGGAAGGAAGGAAAAAGAAGGGAAGGAAGCCAACTTAAACATCAGCTTCTCTGTAAAGCCTCCCTAAGTTCTTGGCCAGAGGTAGTATCTTAAAACAGATTGATACACAGACCACTATTCTGTATCTACTACACCACTCAGCTGATTTGTTTTACTCCATGAAAGACAGGAGAATATTATAGCACAATTCATGGTAACCAAATAATTGATGAGGAAAATTTCTTCATTGTAGAAGAATTTTAGGTGGAAAACAGAATAATATAATTTGAAATCACTATTTCATAATGCGTTATAGAAATTGTGGCCTAGGCAATGCTCATCAATGGAAACTAAAACTATTAGGTAAAATATTAATGGGAACCTTTATAAATCGATGGGGCTAAACCGACAGCACATGAACCCATTGATTAATCTTAGTGTCACTAAAAGTGTGACCACAGCTATTTGGTGCTTGCCTACATATGTGATACGGATGCACTAAGCATGCCTGTAAAATATTCCTGAAAAAGATCATTGATTCTGAATCTAATCAAGCTCTAACTAGGGACATATGTAGAATAGAGGAACCATTTAAACAACAACATAAAGAAACAATCAAACAAATCTAGATATGGGATATTTCACAAGACAAATAGCCCAATTTCCCAAACAAATAAAAACTTTGGAGGAGGAAGGCCATTATACACTAGAGATTTAAGAGAGATTACAACCAAATTCAACGTGTGGACCTTTTTTGGATCCTGGTTAGAACAAACCAACTACAGAAAGACATTTCTAAGACAATTAGGGAATTTGAATATGGTCTAGTTATTAAATAATATGAACAAATGTCTTTAATGCTGTTAAGCATGATAATGTTACTGTGGTAGTATTTTTTAAAGTATGCCCTCATCTGTTAAAGCATGTTGAAGCATACTAAATTATTTATGAGTGAAAAACTGTCAAACCAATATTTGCTTTGCAGTACTCTGAAAAAATTAAAGGAGTGAGTTAGGTAAAACAACATAGGTGAAACACTGATAAATGTTAAAGTTGATGATGGGTACATAGGGTTCACTACACTATTTTTTTTTCTTTCTGGTATTGTGTATGTTTTAGAATATTCATAATGAAAGACATAAATACCTACTAAAAATCCACATTTCATATTTTCTTTTCTTCCTAATATTTGAGTTACCATTTAATGATGTTTATGAACCCTAACTCCATGTGCTTTTCTGATGTGAAATGCATTTATTTCTACCTCTTACAACATTTTATGACAGCCAAGCATGTGTAAGAACATGTTTTTATCTTCAGAGACATACAAATGTACTCCTAGTCCATTTTCCCATTCTTAACACCCTCTTTTTTCAGGCTCCTCTTCCTTTTACTATGAAAGAAAAAGCACAAAAAGACATGAAAACTCATTCTTTTCTCAGAACACTTCCTGCTTACAAAGCCAGAGAATGTCCACATGTTTACATGCTGTCAGACTGCTGACCACTACCCAGCATACCCAAGAAGTAGACTGGAACAATTGTATTGGAAATACATTCTAAAACTCACGTTTTATTTTAGCTCTTCTTCCTCTTACAGTAATAAAAGAAATACCATCTTTATAAAGGGACAATGGGAAAAAACTCATTACCTTTTTCTTTGTGCATCAAATCCTGGTACAAATATATTATTATCCACTTGCTGTCTGTGTTTCAGCCACAATGAATTTGTTGCTGTTCCTAGAACCTTCCAAACTCATTCTCTTTTAGGACATTTGCGCTGGTTCTGTAGATACCTCCAAGCTCAGCTCGAAAGCCATCTCTTCTGAGAGACCTTTCTGAGCATACAACCTAAAATACCTCATTTCTCCATCACCTTCTTTCACATCTACTTTATTTATCTTCTTCTAAGCATTTACCATTATCTTTTTTTTTTTTCACTTCCTTTTTATCTGTCTTTATGTGCACCATCATCCCCAACTAGAATATAAGTTCAGGGATCTTGACTGTCTGGTTTATTGCTATACCCACAGTGACAAACAGTAATCGACACACAGTAGATATTCAAAACATTACTGTGGTTTGAATAATTTTTTATATTGATAAAAATATGTACTATATCATGACTTTATGCCGTAATACAACAGTAATAGCAATACAAATGATACTATCAATATTATTGGACCATTTTCTAAAAAATTCCATGTTGAGGTGTCTTGATTGAAATTGAAGATGACAGTGTGATAGAAACAGTCAGGACTCCAAAAATGAGTGATAACAGTAATATACACATAAACATTATTTACACTATTAATGAACTATGTTCCTAGGTATATTAATAACCCTAGTTGGATCAATAATAATCAATATTATTAATCTTTATAATAGCCATAGAAACTCTAAGAGGAAGAAGCTACACAAAAGAATTAAATAATTTGGACAAAACCACTTAGCATGTTTATGACAAAACTCAAGCCTTCTAATCAAAAATCAATTATTCATCCATTCATTTGTTCAATAAGCACTTCTTGGGAACCTATAATGCATCAGGTACAATGCTGGACATTGTCATGAGCAAATCAAACAAGAACCCTGTGTTTACAAGGTATTTCCAAAGTCATATTATACTCCTATCTACTGCTACATTTTATGGAAGAGAAAACAAAAACAAAAACAAGGCTCATGAAGCTTTTCAATGCAAAAAAAAAAAAAAAAAAAAAAATTCCTATAGCTAGTCAGGATAATTGCTTAAGGCATCCAAGCCACATTTTTTCAAGCCAACCATTAGACCCTGATATTAGCAATGGTATTATTGATCAAGCACATGCAATTTTCTACACAATGGATATTTACTTACAACTTCTTAATTAAATAACCTATATAGAAATATGATATTCCACTTCTGCTTCATCTGCTGCCCTTCTTGATCTCTCTCTAGAGGAACAGTTTTCAAATTCTTGGCTTAAACTCTCTCAGAGGTGAAAAAGAATAGTTTAAAAAAATTTTTTTAACAAATGTGAGGTCAAAGAAAGCTACAGTTTCAAGTTTTAATTCTCTGAGCTAAGAAGGAAAATGGGCCAACCCTCCTGGGGGATCCTGTCTGTCCTGGTTCTAGTGACCGACTAAGCTGCTGATTTGACATTCCAGGGAATTGGGATGTATTCTTCACTAGAGAAATCCCAAACTGCCTGACAAAACCTAAAGCATTTGACCTTTCCAGGCTTACTGCTTTCATTATTTAAAATGAAAAGAGAAAAAGAAAAATGAGAGAGCAAGCAGAACTATACAAAAATTTGCTTATCAGACTCCATCTTCGGCAGTGCTTTATACCTTTTCGAAATGTGACCACAGAATTGTTAACTTGAGGGTAAAATTGGGCCAAATTGAAATGCCAACTCATATTTCAGAGAGCCATTATTGTTATGGGCCTCCAGTGATAGACCAGAACCCCAAAGCTTATATGTATGTATGTATATATTACTCTTGTGGATGGGAGGGGGGCAAATTTTTACATTTCTATAGCATACTCTGTTCCTAAGGGAAGAAATGAGTTATGCTATTCCTGAAGAAATCTAAAAGACAAAGCAAAATTAATAATATGAAACTTCAAGAAAATAGGATGTAAAATAAAATCTAACGTGTTACATCTGGCTGATTTGGTAATTCTGGGAAGATATGATAATGCTAAGTAGACTAAGTCCAGTTGAAATCCTATCAGTTTGTGTGTGGGTATCTATATATCTATATCTACTACATAAATTTATTTATAATATGTATAAAATATGTATAAATGTCTAATATATAAAACTGAATTTTATTTATTAAAAATTTATATATTATGTATGCATTATATATTGTATATTATTTTATATATTATATATATATATTATATATATATTATATATTATATATATTTATATATTATATATATATTATATATATATTATATATAAAATGTATACCCCATATAATTAGTAATTAATATTTATATTATATTTAATTATATATTATTAAATATAAATATGTTTTATAAATTTTAGATAGTGATGTAGATATGGATATATAGATGTATCGATATGACAGTAAAACAAAAAGTACTACCTGATGAATTATCTAAATTTTCCTCTTTTCCTTGGCCATGGAGACCAAACATCAATTGTCACTTGGAATATTTATGTTTGTTTAGGGACATAATGGGAGGAAGCATCAGATCAGTGTATTTGAAACTCTAATAATTTTCCTTTGTAATATACTAAACTACATTTATGAATCTTGAGTTCTGGCATATTGCCCAAATGGGAAGAAAGGTAATAGATAAGTTATTCTTTGAGGGTGGAGATCATTTTTCCATTAAGCATTCTCTGTACAAGTGACTTTGAGGAATGTATACAACTGACCAATCAATCACATAACACCATTTTTTAAACAATAATAGCAGTACTCAGCCCTGTAATTTAACCTGCCTTTTCTTTTGTTTAGGGAAGTGGGCTGTAAATTCATGAACTCTATCTAGTCTTAAAATTCCAATCACTATTTTCTCATACAACTTATAGTCAAAAGAAGAAGGAGAGGAGGAAGAAGAGGAGAAGGAGGTGGAGGAGGAGGAGAAAGATGGGAGGATTACACAAAACTTATTTCTAAAAACTGTCTACTCCCACTAAATTAACACGTGTCTTCTATTCTCCCACCATCCCTGAAACCTTGCACTTCCCTGCCTTCTTGTCTGGGATTGTGTCATTGCCTACTCAGGTAACTCCATTTTCCATCTGTGCCTGTCAAATAATCTAGCCTACCAGAGATCTGAGTCTCTTCCAGTCCTCTCTACCTTAGCAAAGAGCTTCCATCCCTTCACCCTGGGCTTCCACACCATCTCTATCTACTCTCACTCGATTTTACCACTCTGCTTCAAAGTCACACATTTCACTGTCTTCCTCCAATTACAAGCTCCTATTTTTTACCCCTCCCCTCTGCTGTTCCTTAGGCTCATTAGATCTGCTATTTGAGCTCGCTGAGACTTCTAGTCCTGAGGTACCTCAATTTTCCTTCCATCAGTTTTCTCCTAATTTCAATTCATTCCACCACCAGCCTGGATCCATTACTTTGAGCACTTTATATCACTTGCCCCCACTTTACTTGCCCCTCAGTTTTTATCTCCATGTAAACTCCCACCTATATGCCAATTCTACAGAAACATTTTCTATTTCTACACCAGGGCTGCTAAGTCCTGCTAAAGAAACTCATAGAGCCATATAGATGGGTGCCACCATGGGTTTTGGTTTTTAGTATAAGTTGTAATTCATTGTCAGTTCTGAAAATATAACCCTGGTTGAAACCTTAGTTCATTTACTAATTTTTTTTCATAGTTTTTATTTAGCCCAAATCCAACTCCTACTTTTTTCACTCCCAGAAAATAATCTGCAATACAAAGAAAAATGAGGCAATATCAACTCATCTCATTTTCATGTAGAATTAAGGTGCTGTGGTTTTGAGGGAAATGATTTGGCCCAGAGCTAGGGGAGAGATGAGATGGTCTATGCAGTGACTACCTCTTCTGTTTCTGGGCTCTTTAAGGTATGAATTGAAGCTGCTGTGAGTTACCAATGGAGTCACAAGACACCACTCTCACTCCTTCATCTAATAATACTATGACTAGTATTGCCACTGGTGCTTATGCTGCTGTGTCACAAACTGCTTTCATATCTGCTCTCCCAACTTGTGAAGGAATTGCATATGAAGAACATTTCATTAGCATTGTTATCAAAAGACTTAGAAAAATGCAACGTCAAGAAAAGATGCAAGAACACAAAACAAAATTTCAAACCATAATAGAACCTAGACCATTTGTAAATGCCAGATCTTCCCCAATATATGTAAAGCATTATATTAAAAGTTTGATTTTTACTTTTTCACTACAAAATCCTCTATCTGTTTAATACTATATCTTTCAATACTCATCATCACATTATCAAAGAAATGAGTAAACTGATCAGTTTCAATTGCTGACAAAGGAAAACACATATTTATCCTCACTCGGATTTTAACCAAGAATTTCAATTTATTGGAGAATATGTTTAAAACTGTTCATCTTCTCCATGACACGGATGTCCTGAAAATTTTGCGTCTGATTTCAAGCTTAGTGAAAGGCTCTGGGTGTCTGTAATTGTATTAACTCCAGATGCCTTCTTATATAAAGTGAGGGAAAGGAACTCTCCCACATGGGTTCAGACACCAACTGTAGACAACTTAATTTAAGGGAGAAAATGTGGAAAATAAAGTCAAACAAACAGGATTTGGTAGATTTAGATAATAGTAAGACTAACATGTGCCCATCCATAATGGAACTGTGAAAAAATTCTGAAGGAAATTTTGGAAGCCACAATAGTAATGGTAGTATCTAGAATGAGGGGGTTGATCACCTCACTTTACTCTGCACTGATAACACCAGACCCAGTGTTTTCAGAATGTACAGTGGTTAAAAACTTTGAGCTCTATAGTCCTGTGTCAGAATCCCAGTCCTGCCAATTCCTGGTTATGGAATATTTTATAATCCCTATGCCTCAGTGTCTTCATCTATAAAATGAATACATACCTGGTGTGTAGTTACATAACATCTCTGACTTTCACTTATTTTTAAAATGTGGGTTCCTGTACAGATGAAATGAAATTGAATGTGTAAAGAACCAATGAGTGAAAACTACCAAAGGACATCCACTCCATGGAGATGTTCCTACATGGGCTCGGTGAGCACTGAACACAAATACTGCAGAGGGGATTTGGTCCCTGGCCCAATCAGTGATGTAATGTTCCCCTCAGAAGTATAAGACGTCACTCTAACAAAATAAGTGACCCAACTCTCACTGTTCAGCTCTGCCTAAAGTGCCTATTACAGAGTCTACTTCTTAATAAGTATTTTTAAAAATTATTTTATTTCCCATATAGAGCTCAATAATAAACTCTGAAATCAGGGAAAGATCAAACAAACAAACAAGCTTTTATTCCAGTGGCGTTTCTGAAAGGAAGATGAAGATGAATTATACCATGCACATGAATAAAAGAATCAGTGAAATGCTATTAATAAATCAAGTTTTCGGTCAAAGACAAAATCTAAAATACTGCAGCCATGCCCTCGGGGTCCATGCCTTGTTATAATGAATTCAAGCCTTTTTCAAATAAGATCATTCTTTTAACAAGGTTCTTTTGGTACTTTTTATATGAGATTGAGTCCGTTCAACCTTATAAATAATTTTATTTAGTGATATGCCACTGCATAACAAGTTTCACTCATGGATTTCCTGAAACTAAATTTTATACTCATCTGCATATAACTAAATCTTAAACTCAATGAATCAAAATGCAATACTAGCCCATATAGCTTTAATGATTCCAGTGGCTTTAATTAGCTTAAACATAACTCTTTTAACTGTCAAAAAAATGGAAATTTAAGTGAATTTGAAACACTGTATTGCATTTAATGAAGTATCAATTTTTCTGTCAACTCATGCTGTTGACATGGTTATAGTGAAAATGACACACTAATTCATTGCTATTGGCATTATATATTGGTCAATTCATATATAAAGAAAAGGAAAACTATGCAGCAAAAAGCCACAAGGACTGGTATATCTTTTGATTCAATAATTTCACTCCTAGAATTTATAGTAAGGTAATAATTCAGTATGCATATAAAGATGATCATTGTAGTTTTATCAATAATAATGAAAAAACTAGAAACAATCTGAGTATTTCACACTAATAAAGAGTTTAACAAATCATAGGATGTTAATACAACAAAATGTTGTATAGCTAATAAACTGATCAATATTTAGGTAAATGATAAAATACTTGGTATGTTAAGTGAAACTTACAGAATAGATAGTAATAGTTATCTTCTTGTACATATGCAATACATCTATGTATGAAATGTAGAGGGCAGTTTTTTTAAAGTTAACTAAAAGTTCAGTAAATTTTTAAAACTTAGTTTTAATTAATTGTTGTCTCAACAAAAAATAATAAAAGACCCAAAATTGGCAGAAGATATAAATTAGGTAGATAAAGTTGGTAATCAGGTGAGTTTTCTTTACATTCTCATACAATGGGAAGTTCCAAATTCTTAAAGCCTTGATATCCATAAGCTCACACCAATCCCTTTACCCTGCCAAGTTCTAGCTTCCTTCTGTTTTCTTTTTTTTTAAGAACAAAGTGATAATGACCAAGAAAGTTTTTATTATAAAATTTGAGATTTTAAATTATTTTGAAAATGAAGATATAATCAAATACTGATTAATAAAAATATTAGTGGGAGAAAAACAAGCAAAGATTCCCAGGGAGAAGCAAGATTCTCTCCTTCGTGGAATGTTAGATAATGCCGGTGCCTTAAGAAGGAAGCGCTGTTTTCCCCTGTGACTCCTAAACTAAGTGAGACAAACTCTTTGCTTACTGTAGTTAATTAGAATTACCTGGTATTGAATGTTGATGGATCTTTATTCAGTCTCTTGGTTCTTAACAAATAAAAAATCCATTTCCCTAGGCTGACCCATTAATTGAAGTCATTCTTTTGCTTTGGTTTTGCTTGCTTTTTTTAACATATGCAATTTTGTCACAGTAAATTTTAATTTCCCAAATGGCAAAACATTTCAGACTATCTCCAAGGCGCTTGGAACTCAAGATCAGCCACGGAGGTATTACAAGTGTGGCCACACTTCCCTCTGAAGTCTATCAAGTCTCTTCTAATTAGCCTTTTGCCACATGACATCTCACCAACTTGAAAAGATTTAGGGTTGTTAACCCTCCATCAGCAATTACATTATGAAGGTGATTGAGTTTGCAGACTGTAGATAAGTAAGGTAGACTTTACAAGTCGCTCTTTGGGTTATGTTTAGTGGAGATGAATTTGGACTATTTGGTGGATGATGCCAGAGTTAAAGAGTTGACTTTTTAGATTTTGTTAGTCAACTTTATTGTATTTACTTCTCCCTATATAACTTCTTCATTTTCTCCAGATGCAAGACAGTGCTAGAAACATCTGTCCTAGTCACTTGCTCCTAGGAATATTTGATAGGTAATTCATTGAAGAGGGTGTTCTACCTTGCTGGGCAAGGGCAAAACACAAATACAGGTGAATTTACACATCCCATCATCTATTCTGATTATTTCCCTACATCCTTTGTCTACTATTTAAACTCAGAGATTTGTGATTACTGATACAAATAATTTGCCATTGACGGCCACAATTTGTGAACTATTTATTGTATTTTCTTTATTTGCAATGGCAAATTATACACTAAATACTAATCTCTCATGCACACTTAACTAAAAAATATGACATAATAACAAAGCCTTTGTATGCCCAAAGAACTTAAGAGATAGAAATTGATTATTTTTCTTTCTCACTGGAATACGGCCTTGTCTCACCATGGCACAAATTATTCAGTGTTCTTGCAGTTTCACTGAAACTAAGCCAATGCCTGAACTGGGAACACCTTCGTTCCTATAAAACTTAAAATAAACAAGTTTTCTATGGTCCCTAGAAAATAAGTTACACTGCTCTTATTTTATTCCTTCAAGTAAATCTGAAAGAGCTCTGGCTTTTAAAGATCTCAATATTTATTCCCATTCCTAAAAAATAGAGTAATAAATAAGCCACTTTACTGGGAAAGTAAAATAGTGCATTCATTGCAGATTTATTGAATTGATATTCTATGTATTTCTCATTTATTACTTTAATTTTGTTGTCAGCTCTCCTACTGTAACATATTTCCCTTGGGTTCAGATGAGATTTTACTCTCATTTTTTAGCTACTTTATCGCTAGGTATTGCTTCTTATCAGTTATTTATTTAAAGCTTTCACTCTACTGATTTGATCTGAATAAATTCATTTGGATATGTGCTTTCTATCTATAACAAAGCTCAGCTTTTGATGGTATATTTACATCATATTTTTATATAATGTCGAAAAGATCCATAATTTAGAGAATGATCTTGATTTGCTTTTTTTTTTATCTTTTATAGCTAAAGTGAAAGGTAAAAAGAAGGGCAATTGTGTATAATTTTTCTCTAATAGTTACTATCTTTCTTTAAAGGAATTCTGGAATAAGGATTCTTTAAAAAATAAGGTGTAAGCATACTTCATTATTTTTTTGTTTGTTTGTTTTGTGTTTTATTTATTTTGTTTTTATTTCCATTACTCTAGGAGGTGGATCAAAAAAGACCTTGCTGTTATTTATGTCAAACAGAGTTCCTCCTACGCTTTCGTCTAAGAGTTTTATAGCATTCGGTCTTACATTTAGGTATCTAATGAATTTTGAGTTTATTTTTGTGTATGGTGTTAGGGAGTGTTCTAATTTCATTCTTTTACATGTAGCTGTCCAGTTTTCCCAGCACCACTTATTGAAGAGACTGTCTTTTCTCCATTGTGTATCCTTGCCTCCTTTGTCATAGATTAGTTGACCATAGGTGTGTGGGTTTATCTCTGGGCTTTCTATCCTGTTCCATTGATCTATATGTCTGTTTTTGGGCCAGTACCATATTATCTTGATGAATGTAGCTTTGTAGTATAGTCTGAAGTCAGGGAGCCTGATTCCTCCAGCTCCGTTTCTTTCCCTCAAGACTGCTTTTGCTATTTGGGGTCTTTTGTGTCTCCATACAAATTTAAGATTTTTTGTTCTAGTTCTGTGGAAAGTGCCATTGGTAATTTGATAGGGATTGCATTGAATCTGTAGATTGCTTTGGGTAGTATAGTCATTTTCACAATATCGATTCTTCCAATCCAAGAACACAGTATATCTCTCCATCTGTTTGCATCATCTTTAATTTCTTTCATCATTGTCTTATGGCTTTCTGCATACAGGTCTTTTGTCTCCTTAGGTAGGTTTATTCCTAGGTATTTTATTATTTTTGTTGCAATGGTAAATGGGAGTGTTTCCTTAATTTCTCTTTCAGATTTTTCACCATTAGTGTATAGGAATGCAAGAGATTTCTGTGCATTAATTTTGTATCCTGCGACTTTACCAAATTCAATGATTAGCTCTAGTAGTTTTCTGGTGGCCTCTTTAGGATTCTCTATGTATAGTATCATGTCATCTGCAAACAGTGACAGTTTGACTTCTTCTTTTCCAATTTGTATTCCTTTTATTTCTTTATCTTCTCTGATTGCTGTGGCTAGGACTTCCAAAACTATGTTGAATAATAGTGGTGAGAGTGGACATCCTTGTCTTGCTCCTGATCTTAGAGGAAATGCTTTCAGTTTTTCACCATTGAGAATGATGTTGGCTGTGGGTTTGTCATATATGGCCTTTATTACGTTGAGGTAGGTTCCCTCTATGCCCACTTTCTGGAGAGTTTTTATCATAAATGGCTGTTGAATTTTGTCAAAAGCTTTTTCTGCATCTATTGAGATCATCATATGGTTTTTATTCTTCAATTTGTTAATATGGTGTATCACATTGATTGATTTGCATATATTGAAGAATCCTGGCATCCCTGGGATAAATCCCACTTGATCATGGTGTATGATCCTTTTAATGTGTTGTTGGATTCTGTTTGCTAGTATTTTGTTGAGGATTTTTGCATCTATATTCACCAGTGATATTGGTCTGTAATTTTCATTGTTTGTAGTATCTTTGTCTGGTTTTGGTATCAGGGTGATGCTGGCCTCATAGAATGAGTTTGGGAGTGTTCCTTCTTCTGCAATTTTTTGGAAGAGTTTGAGAAGGATGGATGTTAGCTCTTGTCTAACTGTTTGATAGAATTCACCTGTGAAGCCATCTGGTCCTGGACTTCTGTTTGTTGGAAGATTTTTAATCACAGTTTCACTTTCATTACTTGTGATTGCTCTGTTCATATTTTCTGTTTCTTCCTGGTTCAGTCTTGGAAGGTTATACCTTTCTAAGAATTTGTCCATTTCTTCCAGGTTGTCCATTTAATTGGCATAGAGTTGCTAGTAGTAGTCTCTTAGGATGCTTTGTATTTCTGCGGTGTCTGTTGTAACTTCTCCTTTTTCATTTCTAATTTTATTGATTTGAGTCCTCTCCCTCTTTTTCTTGATGAGTTTGGCTAATGGTTTATCAATTTTGTTTATCTTCTCAAAGAACCACCTTTTAGTTTTATTGATATTTGTTATTGTTTTCTTTATTTCTATTTCATTTATTTCTGCTGTGATCTTTATGATTTCTTTCCTTCTGCTAACTTTGGGTTTTGTTTGTTCTTCTTTCTCTAGTTCCTTTAGGTGTAAGGTCAGATGGTTTATTTGAGAGTTTTCTTGTTTCTTGAGGTAGGCTTGTATTGCTATAAACTTCCCTCTTAGAACTTAAGCATACTTCATTATTAACTTAAAAACTACAATGTGTGAATCACTGGATTTTACCACTTTTTGTGTAATTTGGAGATATGGAAAGCCAGAAGTTCAGCTTACTGTGTTAGGAATCGGAAGAATTTCTAAGTCTGCATTAGAGTCTTTCCTATAGTTACAGCAACTGGCTTTAGTATAGATCAAATTACTGCTCATTCATATTTGGTAACCTACCCTCCAATGCTCCCCTTTTGCAGGAAAATTATACATTCCCATGTTGTTAGAGTAAGAACTGGGCACATGCTTTGGTTTTCCCAACTGATGGCAATATTAAAGATAGGGTTCTAACAGATAGAGGCTACTCCATCAGCTAGAGTATCCTGAGATGAAGACAACATGGAACAGAATCATAGCAAACCCATGATAACATGGTGAGTGAGTTGAAATACTTTATTACTATGACAAATTAGGATTTGGGGGTCATTGTTACTGCAGCATAACCTAGTTTGTCATAACTGATCCAAGTCTTAATGCTGGGATCCTTAGAGAAACCAGGTTAAAAGAGGAGCCATTCCCCAGCTAACAAACAAATAAAGAGTAAGTACCCTACAGAACATGCACAAGAAGTAAGCACCTCAATTCAGTTGACCTAGGTTAGGTATGGAACTAAGGGACTTACCTAAAGACCTATATAGACCTATATCAACTTTATAGTGTTTAAGTCTTGCTAAGGGATCAAAGCAAACTCAAAGGAATTGATGCTTGACTCACAGATATAGAGAACAAACTAGTGGTTACCAGTCCGGGGAGGAGGAGCAATATAGGGCTGGGGTAGTGGGAGGTGCAAACTATGGGGTGTAGGATAGGCTACAGGGATAGACTGTACAACATGGGGAATATAGGCAATGTTTTTTAGTAACTGTAAATGGAGTGTAACCTTTAAAAATTTTATAATTTTTTTTTAAATAAAAAAAGGGAAATGATGCTCATGTGGAGAAATTGAGGCAAAGAGTTCCAGGGGCTGGGCCAGACTCAAATAATTAGTCTCTGAGCTGTGTTTAAGACAGTAACTCTACAAGGAGATTCTAGACAGCATTTAGGGAGGAAAAGAAGTTCAGATCTAAGGAAGCAATGCTGAAGACTGAAGGGTAGGGAGAGGTAACAGGAGAATGAACATTTAACCAAGAGGTAAGGTGACCAAATATATGGAGAGAATTATATTTCACTTGGCTGAGAGTAAGGGGTTCAGTCTAATAGTTCTAAATTTTAAGAGTATTAGAGCCTAGAAGGCGCTATTAGTGCAGTACAGGAAATCTTCTAAGCAATTTGTACTGTTGTGAACAGTGCTCTCTATCTTCTATACCTCAAGAGCTCTGCAGGCCTAGAGCTTACTTAGCTAAAAGTGTCCCCAGATGGGTACCTAGCGACACATCTGGATCCTGAATCACATGTGTACCCCTGGGCTCACAGATCACTCTGCCTTAACTAGGAATGCTATTGATACTTTCAGTATCTGCAAGTTTGTGCTGTGAAATTTCCAATCAAGCATGTGGGAACAGAACATAAGACCATGTGTAACTCTGTGGTTAGAGATCATATCAACAGAAAATCCAGTGAATGAGCCAGATTTGGCTAATTTAGTCCTAACTATCGTATTCCATGCTCATAGCAACCAACCTAAGGAGGTATTATTATTGCGCCCACTTTGCAAATGAGTGAACTGAAGCTCCAAGAGGTAAGGTAGCTTTCTTGAGATTACCTAACCAAAAATGATGGGGGCAAGTTTTTAATCTACATGGTCTAGCTTCAGAGCCTATGATTTTCAACCACTAGCTAAACTGCAGTCCATGTTACTGTC
This sequence comes from Eschrichtius robustus, assembly GCF_028021215.1. Taxonomy (NCBI): domain Eukaryota; kingdom Metazoa; phylum Chordata; class Mammalia; order Artiodactyla; family Eschrichtiidae; genus Eschrichtius; species Eschrichtius robustus. The sequence continues at coordinate 83,625,432 of NC_090829.1, read as the reverse complement.
TAAAACTATTTAGTTATGGATTTCTTTGTAATTCAACAAAAATTATGGTCAAAATGAGAAAAAATACTTCAGATATGTCTCATATAGCCCCAACTACCTTAAGGTTTTCTCCTCACACATTTTATTTATGGGAGATGTGGTCTGATTTTTATAATGAAATAATCAAGAGAATCCCTGCCCAGTATCCAAAATAAGCCAAAGTATTATCTTACATTTAATTAAGGGTCTATTGGATTTTAGACTATATTTCCATGAAAGGAGTTAAGATCAGAAAATATCACCTGAATAAGTGGGCAGTGGAAAGGCAGGGTGCTATTCTTCTCTTTCCCCCAATTTATCCAGTTAGCGGACAGCAATTCAGGTGTTGTCCCTGAATCATTTGTGAAAATGTGCCCATTCTTGGCTTTCTGTGGGATGCGACCAGATTCTATTTGGTCTTCACCTCTTTATTCAATGGCAGTGCACTCCTGGGTCAGCAGTCAGCAACAGTGTGTGGAGTAGGGGTGAGTGGCTGGCCCATTACCACTGATAAGCATTTTACCAGAGACAGCTCGCGCTGAGAGGAGAAAACAAGACTCCCACTGGCTACAAAGTGGGTTTCGGATAAAAACTCATTACTCTCCAAAACCTAGCTCAAAGACCAGAGAGTTATCCCGAGGAGGCTACAGTGAAGTTCACCTAATTATCAATTACAATATATCTTCCTTCCTCCTCTGTCTAATTTAATCTCTTAAATTCTTCTTTTGAAATGCTAACGGCTGGAATAGTTTGAATCAGAACCACAATCAACCATAGAATTTTAAGGGAAAGGGGTAAAAGATAAACTGTCCTAGAGAAAGCTTTACTAGGGAAAAGGATCTGTGATGTGTAACCGTAGAGTCTAGAGATTACCGGGAAGGGGAAAATGAAAGGTGTCAGGGCGATGAGGACTGTCCTAAATGCACCTGGCAGGGAGGCTCTGCTATCTCACAAGCCGTACCTGAGGTTCAAAACATGAACCATAGCTTAAAACAAACAAACAAACAAAAAGTAAATATGTGGAAGAGGCCCACTGATGGGGAGAAGGTTTTTGTTTTTTGGTTTTATCTTGTTTTTAATCTTTCTCCAGTTTGATGCTAATCCTTTGTGCCGGGGTGAACAGCTGTGTGTGATTTTCATAACTCAAGAGCAGCTTTATCTTTCTTAGCAGCAGGAAGCCCCTCTCTGCTGCCTTTTAAAGTTTTTTTTTTTGTTTTTTTTTAATAGAAATAGGATTACATAATCCTCCAAATAATTCCTGTTACCCTAACTTTTGGTAAATTTTCATAGCATGTGTTGATTGATATTGCAGTATTGAAAGCAGACTGGTACTCTGGAATTGGGAACAGGATTCAGAATCTTTCTCAGGATTCTGGAGAGACACATTTTTTACCTCTCAGAAACTGTTACTCCCTTTCAGCTACCAAACTATTCAGTCCAGGAGAAAAGGCTGGCCAGACTGCCCCACTAGGTGGTCCTATTCCCAAAATAAAGCCCCACAGCACCCAGCGGGGAGAGAGACCCATGCCAGCCCTCTGCCCTCTGATTAGTTCATGAAAGGAAAAGCTCTCACTGAGCTCTCACCCCAGAGTCTCTGCAGGGCTTCAGAGGCCTTTGGAACTTCCCTGAGCTTCTAGAGGAACTGGAGGCAACTAAAAACAAAACAAAACAATACCAACAAAGAAAAACAACCAGTACATACAGCTAGCTGTTTCTTTACAACTAGAGAAAAATCTCCTCACCCAGATCAGAGAGAATCATGACCTGCCTGTAGCAACTTAGATGACCCCAAAGGAAAGGTTTTCACCATATAGAACCAGAGGCTCTGCTAAAGATCTCTTTGGATACTGCAAGTCAGCACACCCTGCATGTGTATGCAGTAATGCATTCTGCCTGGATTTTGAGAATCCAAGATTAAGGATGCAGCACTGTCACCAATAACTTCGTGGGAACTTTGATGGAATTGGGGGCAAAGACATTCTAGATTTGATTTCTTTTTCAGGCTCTGTGCTAAAGGTAATAGCAATACATACTAGCAGGCTGAAATATGATTTGGACACACAAACCATAAAAGAAACCATAACAGAAAAGAGCCAATGCTTTAATGTATGCGTGCAATATCTTCTATAGCCCTCTTCTAGACATCTCAAATTGCTTCCACTACGTCCCTGGCTACTGAAAAACGAACAAACAAAAAGGAATTAGAAGGAAACCTTTGGGCTGTTTAGATCACATTACCATTGGATAATTCCCAATACGCCACCTCTGAAGAGCATATCTGGGTTTGAAGTATTAAGATTTTTAAGAAAAACCTGAAAAGCAACCACTGCCCTAATCAGAAAGATTTTGTTATACACATCAGCCATGCTAAGATCTGGTCAAAAACAGAGACTTTGAGATGGCTAAGTAACATGGTTGGAAATATTTGTTGAAATAACTTGAAAGATGGCTGACTCCTACTGGTTATTGCTAAAAACGCCAAACCAAGATGAATTCTATTTGGAGTGGCCTCATCTCTAGCTGCCTGACTTTAGCCAGGTCTCTCTTCCCACTGAGACTCACTCTCCTGGATCTTATGTAAGATAGGATAATGATAATATTTGCCCAGCTTATTTCACGGAGTCCACAACTTGGACAAGACATTCTAAAAAGCCTTTACAACCTGTCAAGTGGCATCCACCAGTTAGTGAATATATTTGGTGTTCATCTACATGTGAATATTGTATATTTATCTCCCCTCAGAACGCAATTTCTTAGAGGAGAGATTTGCCATTTTAGGTCATCTGTGAAGAACAGCAACTCAGGAAAGCTGACCAAAGAGAAGGTATCAAGTGGTTTTGTGGCCGTTTGAGTAACTATGTGGCCATTGAAAGAGGTCTTCTACTTCTTTGCATCCTCAGTGACAAACCCAGAGTTTGTCACAAAACACTTACTCAAAATAAAGGCAAGTGCTCCCCAGTGTTCCCATTTGCTTTTCCCTGTGGCTGTTCTCTGTCGAATCACACAATCCATGCATTGTTAGTTGCTCAGTGGTTTCAAATTATTTTACAATGCAGTGGGGGAATAAATGTGGCTATAAAGACCAGATAAATTAGAGGAGCATAACCTCACATGATTAAAGACAACACAATCATGCTTAACTTCTCCTTTTTTCCTGTTGTGTTGAGGCTGTCATAGCTTCCTTAGAGAATTCCAACCATTCTGTGAGTCTCAACTTCAATGCCCCCTCCTCTCTTGAGCCTTTTCTGGTTTCTCCCAAAGAAGAATTGATCTTGCCTTCCTCTGAATTTCCATGTTACTTTGTCTCCAATTCTCTCGTGGCACTAAATTCAATCTAGTATTTTACATTTTCTTTAAGAGCTGAGACTCTGATAAACACTTCTGTCTCTTGCCTGCACTATGCTGCCCTTGGTTTCACACATAGTAGCTGCTCAATAATTATTGATTAATAAATGAGTGATTATGTGAAGAAAATATAAATGCGTGTTTGCTTTGCTTGTACTGTTACACAGAAAACTCAGAATTACTAAGTGTCAGGATATAAGGAAGTGATAAAAAGCCCACCTCAGGCTGCCTCTTGGCTGGGTCATCATGACCAGCTCCCAGTAAAGCATCCAGACCCTGGGGGCATAGATCAAATCTCGGCCACCTCAAACTCCCAAGCTCTGAATACATGTGTACTGAAAAGAAGAGATGATAATTCACATGTAGCATGACTTTCTGCCCCACCTGGCTCTCAGGAGCCTTGAAAAGTCAAGTATTCAGACGTCTGACATTCTCATTCATGGGCAACATGACTTTTATGCTTCTTTCCTCTTCCTTTTTTCTCTTACATTTATCCCTAGCTCCATAAATCTCTCATTTGTGTTCTGCTATGGCTGCTGCCTTCATTAGAATTTTTTGCTTTGATTAATTATTGAGCCCTCACTGCAAATGGTTTTCCACTCTTCACTTCTCATCACTGAGGTCTTGTAGTCTACCTGCTCTACTGGCCCTGATGGGGGCTTGACGAATGTTCTGTATTGAGACAGCTCAGAACCAGCTGTTTTTCCATGTGGGCTCTTTGGGTGAACATGGCAGGGACAGGATTTTGTACACATTTCCTCGTGTGTGTGTGTGTGTGTGTGTATAAAAATATATGTGTGGAGATATATATGTATATATACACACACATGAACTCAGAAGTTCTAGTACACATGTCCAGACTACAGCAGAGCACAGTAGACAGCAAAACCAGAGTTGCAATTTCCCTTAGTAATTTTTCTTCAGTTTTTTTTTTTTTTTCCATTTTAATTCTATATGCCAAACTTCTGACCATTTCACCTTTGGTAGAAAGAGAAGTTATTATTAGCTTATTTTTGCCATATTGCTTATCATCAGTTCTTTGTAACCACTTATATGTTCTTCAGGGTTTCCTTGAGCTGCCAGCTACGGTATGCACCTCCTCCCCCTTCCTGGGATTCTATGAAGGAAAATTCACTTCCATGATTTTAAAATCATCTAACAGGATTCTTAGTCTTATTTACAGCCTTATAACCACTTTCCTCCTCTCCTCTCTCCCCTGACCCTGCAGAAAACCTCTGCACCCCAAGGAAGCTCTATTTCATGGAGGATGGGGAGAATTCGGTGAGGCGATGACAACCATCGCTAGTTCTAATGGACCCTGCGGGGGAACCTTCCCACTTTATCACCCAAGAAGCTGATGGGTTTGGGAACAGTCTTTTCTGTGATATTTCTAAAAACTGGAAAATATCAGGCACTGACCACATGGTTTTATTCCAGTGAATCAGTCACTCGGTTAAATGTTCTCCTTGGTTTTGTTTCTGAACAAACATGAACTTCCTAATCCCTCTTTTTCTGCTTGGATCTTGCCCTGTCTCTCTGGAAACTGAGAACAATTGGGGAATATGAGAAAGGATCACAGGCCTTCCATGTAGGGAAGTGCTCCCAGTGACGTGCTCCCTCCCCAGAACGGATCTGTGCTTCCTTAGGACTTGATCAAACCCATGAACTACTGTGAAATTAAATTGAGGTTTGAGGTTCCACTACCAATGAGTTACACAGGCTGCAGAGACGTCTCTACTTCTCTCAGTATCTATAAAATAAGGATAATTAGTTTCCATTGTCCTCCCTCACAAGGATACTATGGAAATTAATGACCTAATATCTTCAATTGGCCTCACCCCTGGCACAAAGGTATGAACAGGGTACAAAGAATAACTGTGACCATTTTGCTTCTGATGCCTTTTTTTTGTTTGTTTTTTTAATCTCCCCACAATGAAAAACTAGTTAATACAAGTTATTACAAGAAATACAGTACTTCTGTCTGCCATGGTCTGATTCATGCCAGAGACTTTCTCAGTAAGAAGAAATTAACCACGAAATCTTCTCCCTGACTCTCATATTCATCTTCCTTTTATCATGGTTGTTACTGGAAAAACTGGAAGATTGCATCCTGCTCAGCTGTCTAAACATATGTCTTTTTCCTCTGTTCTCAAAACCCATTGCTCCAGAGGGCACAGCCAGGGCAGGTCAGGCAAGTATGTGTGTGTATGTGGTGGGGGGATCAGATCCAGGTAGCAGTCAGAGGGGAGTGACAGCTGGTTAGATCAGGCACATATTCATACAGAAGGACAGAGAGCACACAAAAGAATCATGCGAGCTGGCAGCCAAAAGGGCCAAGGCTTATTCTGAGCAGCAGAGAGCTGTACCGTTTTACAGGTTAGTTGGTGGCCATGCCAGTGACAATGCTTCTAGCGTGTACCTTTTCAGATTCAGGCACTACAATGCTGGAAGATTCTATTCAATGCAAAGGAGCTCACAAAAGGAAAACTGTAACAATGTTAAGAATGGAGTATTTTGTTAATGAGAAAAGGTTAAAGAATTTTTAATATGTGCATCTTAGCTAAGTATTGGTCATGAGGTGGAGATGATTACACTTTACCAGTAATTGAAAGCATAAATAAAAGTGAATGAATTTTTTTTGTCAAGAATGCTAGGAGGGGAGGAGCATAAAAAAAGCAAAGTTGGCAAAAGGTGGGCATTTGGTTATAAATGGTAACAGCCTTCCTGACTGGGAGTATCAGAGAAATGCTCATGGAATGATTTCTTAAATGATAACAAACAGCATTGAATCAGAAAGAAAATTAGAGTTTTTTTTAGAAATTAACTAAATTGTAAATTAACTAAATTAAAGTAGCACATAACTGCTGTTCTCTTTGTTACTGTATCTCATGAATGCCTGTAATTTTGTCTCCTTTGGCTTTTAATGAGTTGCATGGAATCTAAGCTATCACCAACGGGCCTGAGAAATGTCATATGTTTTTTCACAGTTAAATAATTTGACTGAGCACAGGCTTTGTCGGGGAATGAAATGAGACCTCTTTCTAAAAGCTGAGCTGGCAGGCAGATTTTCGGTTTGCAAAAGTAGTGTGTATCAAATGGTTCAGTAGCCCCTAAAATTTGCTCACCACACTTCCATAAATTTGTTTGGTAAGGAAACAATAAGTCCACATTGATTTAGACAGTCTCTTACTCATGGAAGGGTAGGTTCACATCAGTTTCTCTTGCCCCCCAAATTCCATGGGGACCATGTGGAACCATCCCAGGCAGGTGCTGGTCACTTGGGGCTGTGCCAAAACCTGGAAACACTGAGTTTAAGAAACTCCTAGTGTCAGAAGGGGCTGCTGGCACAGCTGCTCATCCTCCCCTCTGGAGATAAATTAGTTTTGGGGATTTTGTTTTTTACCTTAGAAAGTAAGTGCAAACCTTCTCTCTAGGTAGAGGTGGGTGGGAGACTGTACTATTTTTGACGGTCTAACTGGATCTCTATCTTTAGAAAGACAGGAACTCTAGATTCCAAGGTTGTTTGTAAAGCAAATAACCTTCCAGTGGCTCAGAAGACATGCAGAAATGCCAGAATTGTGGAGAATTCTCTCTCAGTGCTTTGGCTTAGTGGAATGCACTTCGGAAGCAGAGATCCGGGTTCGAGTCCTAACTCCAATATTCAGTCCAGGACACTTGGCACATTTACATACACTCTCTCTACACGAAAGCCCCTTACTAGCAAATGCATGAATCGTTTCACTGGCATACAACGACTCTACAAATGCTGCAATAAAGAACTTAGCACAATACCTAGCGTATATTAAATGCTCATTAAGTTTGAATACCTGCCTTCCTCTGTCTCCCAAATTCATTCAGCTTCTGAGATGACTCATCAACTATACACTCTGTATTGCTTTAGGTAACAGAGGGTGAATTACCAATAACACCTCTTTTAAGTGAAAAATAATTCACATGTGCAAGGTGTTTGTCCTAGAAAATAGACAATTATTCATTAGCTTCCTGGGGTTGGGAAAACCATCTGACCTATTTGGGACTCAATTCCTTCATTTTAACATGAAAATTATTCTAAATGATCTCTAATTGCTCTTTTAAATTCTAAGTTCCATTTTCTTATTTCTGTTTTACATATTTCTATAGGTAGAGAGTAATGCTTTTAATTTAGTTTATTTTATGTTTTGTATTTTTCTTGAACTGTGAATTGACTGTTTAAAAATACTGAAGTTTAAAAAATTTTTTTCTTCTGCCAATAACACAGTACAAACATTCTGACAATCAAACAATTTTTTCTTCTGCCTGCACTTGTTTACAAGAACTAATACATGTATGTATTAGGAATGCCTTTCCTCCTTTCCATAAGGTTTCCTTAATGTGCACATATTTATTGCAAAATTGAAGTGGTTTTACAAAAGAACCAACCTTCAAAGATTCACATGAATGGGGCTTCCCTGGTGGCGCAGTGGTTAAGAATCTGCCTGCCAATGCAGGGGACACAGGTTCGAGCCCTGGTCCAGGAAGATCCCACATGCTGCGGAGCAACTAAGACTGTGTGCACCACAACTACTGAGCCCACGAGCCACAACTACTGAGCCCACAAGCCACAGCTACTGAGCCCTCGTGCCACAACTACTGAAGCCCATGTACCTAGAGCCCATGCTCCGCAACAAGAGAAGCCACCGCAATGAGAAGCCCGCACACCTCAACGAATTGTAGCCCCCGCTCGCCACAACTAGAGAAAGCCCACACGCAGCAACAAAGACCCAATGCAGCCAAAAATAAATAAAAATAAAAATAAAAATAAATTTAAAAAAAAGATTCACATGAATGGAAAAACAAAGCGATGAGTATAATCCAAAGTGACACAATTCAAATAACTGATATTTAGCATAGTCTTTGTTTATATATTTGCTTTTGTATACAGGTTCCTTTGTGTCCTGAGATTGCATTTTAAACAAAAAGTGAAGCCACACTGAAAGCTGGCCTAAGAAACAGGATGGTTTTGCTGCCAAACATAGACTGCTTATAGGCCATCTCACTCTTGAGCAAAGACTGTACATCTCACCATGATTTGCTCTGACAAATTCCACCTCTTAATTTCCCCTTAGGATTGTGGTATTGCTTTTATGTACAGATTTAGGATTTATTTTTTATCGTACATTTGCATGCAATTCTTAACACCCTGTATCTAGCACAAAGTTGGATACTATACAAGGGCTGATCAACAGAAAAGAGATAAAAGGTAAAACAAGACTCAAGGCAGATTTATTAGAGAAGGTGAACAAAGAAGTTAAATTGGAATTAAAAGGGGACACACTTCATTTGGCCTGAGGATCTGCCGAGAGTCAGGAGGTATCTGCAAGTCAGATTGCTGGGGGAGGAGCCTCAGCATAGGCTGAAAGTAGAAAGTACATAGAACTGGGGAACACACAAACATGTCAAGAAATAGAATAATGATCTGGGCCATAAACAAGTTGTGATCAAGGATTGAGCATATCCCTTTGAGGTAGTTCAGTAAAACATAATTCCACAAAACCTAGTGATATACTATTCTCTGCAAAATACTCTCCCAGCTATGTCTCTCTCAAACTTAGATCAGAGATCTGAGAGAGCCAGGATCTTGGCTCAATTTGGCAGAATTTCTAGCTTATAATGTGCTTTAATGTCATGTATTGAGTCAGACCTGTGAACTGGAAAACACACACACACACACACACACACACACAACCTAAAAGTTGAGTGTTATGTTTTATTCAGGGACCTTACTGAGGACTATAGCCTGGTAAACAGCCTCTCAGATAGCTCTGAGGAACTAACTATTCCAAAGAGGTAAGAGAGGAGCCAGGATATGTAGGAGGCTTACTGATTAAGAAAAGAAAGAAAGAAAGAAAAAAATGTAGTCGAACATCAAAAGATTACTGCTAATCACAAAAACAGACATCTCAAGTTAATGATCTTCATGCTTTTCTATGTACGGGAAGATGCAAGAGTCTGGACTCATTGAAATTATTCCTTTGATATGCATCTTATCTAGGGCCAGTATCCTACTATTTTTCTCCATCCTGAATTCCCCTCAGGACACCCCAACAGGCGGCTGTAGTGGCTTATGGCTTGATGGCAGGCAACACTTTTTGTTTACCAGAATGGCAGGCAACATTCTTTGTCCACAGACCACACACTCTTGTACTTTCCTACCTGTGTCTTCATATGGCATTATTCATAGAAAACAATTTTGCTAGCCATGAACACCAGCTTGAGAATGTGTTAAGGACAAGTGAGATTTTGACAGAAAAAAATGTTTAAATTCTTGATACACATACAAATATTTTAATCAAGATTCTATGAACACTGTTGACTTTTCATAGAGATAGCATTTTCTGAACAAAACTCCATTTACCAATTTCATTCTTTGATCAATATTTCTATGTGATGCTCTTAAACTTTTTCCATTTTTTTTTTTCATTTTCACTTTGTTAAAATTGTCTTTATTATGATCAATGCTTTCTCTGTGTAAACTGTACAAAGAATAATTGAAAGATCAAGGTCTTTTGTTGTACATATTGAATTACATCAATTATAGTGTCTGCATTTTGCATGTAGGGCTTTTGTGTTTGTATGTATGTGTTTATTAATGCTACCAAATCCATTTTTTCAGTAATTTTTGCAGATCGAAATTTTGTCAGGAATATTTTATTTTTCTATTAATTTTTAGCCAATAACAAATGTTATTACATGCAGTTTTAGCTGCTCTCAGTTATATTTTGCTCCATTTGTTTTTCCTATATCTAATTTTTCTTGAGGCAATTTTTGTAGTTCTCAGTGTTCCCATTAGATATTATCCCTGAATCAGTTTTCAACCATCACAAAGTTTACTATGTGTGAGTTTAGTTTACATTATTTCTACAAGTCTAATTTTTCTTGCATCAGTTCTTGTGCTTCTTAAATTTACCAACAAGGGTTCCTTATATAACAAGCAAAGGATCTAGGTACACTGCAGAATTAAATTATCCTCAGGATCAAAGCAATGACATGAACACTTTCTTCTCAGTTGAGGACACAGGTAGTAAATTGGATTAGAACAATCATTTAAAAAATGATCTATTTTACGCCCCAGCCTAGTAATAAGGGATGCATATATTTTTGAGAATAAAGACAATTCCTAGTCCCAGGCCTAGCCCCAGAAATTCTGCTCTTTCGAAGGGCAAGTTAATCAGCAGTTTTTAATTCATCTGCAGCTTCTCAGTGGCTATTCACAGCTGACCAGTGAGGAATTGACTGCATTTTCAAAAACTCATTTAGACCATCTCTCCCTTGGCATCAAAATTCAGGGAGATTCATACTATAGTATAATACCAGGGTCCCCAAATAAAGGTGGAGATTTAAGAGATACAAGCTAAAGAATACACTCCTAATTAAAGATGGCAAGTTTAACACAGATATACCTCTGCTTCTTTCCAAAACTTCACTAACCTGACAAAAGGAATAAAAGGCATAAAGGACAAAAAGAAGAAGCAATTCGTTTAACAAAATTCTGGAAAAGGTAAAGCAAAACAGCTAGTGGTAATTGATGTAAACTGAGCTGAGAAAGTCCAACTCTAACTAAAAGAGCAGAAATCTAAGAGACACTAAATTTGCCTTGTAGAAACAACTCCCCCCTTTAAGGACTCAGGTATTTGTAGTGTCCGGAACCACTGGAAGTGAGATAAAAGCAGAAGTGAAACAGCAGGATGTTTTTGAAATTCTGCTAAATAAGTAGCCAGACCTTCGAATTTCCATCCCGATTATGTTTAGGAAATGCCTGACACTCCCTTACGTACACCCCTCGCAACAAAAAAAAAAAAGAGTGGTTTATTCTCTGGAAAGGATAAAACAGAGAGTCTACATTGGGGAACACTACACTGGCATAAGTCCTTCCTACCTTTCTGTGAGATGTGAGTAGGTGTGTGTGTTAGATTATACTGTGTGCTCTTTGTAAATAATTTCATGAAGATACCAGGCATGGACACATGTAACAGCTGCAGGTACAATCAAGTTTTCTTGCACAGACATGCTGGCACAAAAGCACAGGCTAACAACAGTGAGAACATAGAACAACACATCCTGCCGCATCCATCCTTCCTTCTGAAAGATGCCATTTATTTTAGATATAAATCAACAACCAATCCACACAGACCTGCTGTTGCTGTGATACTAATACTGCAAATTATTTACTGCATTTTAGGGAATTTGTCATAGAAATGAAGTCGGAGAAGACATGTATACAGAAACAAACATTCTCGTATGTTAGGAAGTTACTGTTACACTTTGGACCTTCGTTCTCAAACACAGTCTGCAACAGGTTAAGTAAGAGCTGTACAATGAGGCATGAAAGCAAATACTGAACCCATTTCTAATGCCTACAGTTTTTTATCTGCTCAGCTCAAAGATTTCAGAATACAGTTCATTAATACAGCTCGGGGCACAACTGAGAATCTGCAAGTGTTCTGAATCTACCATCTTCTAGAAACCTGCTGAGCCAGCCACAATTTGTTCACACCTCTTTCCTAGGTTCATTACAACATGTAAAAATGTAATCTAATGGCTTTAACTTTGTCCCCAGACACTTCTATTTATTGTCACTTACTGGTACAATACCTTCGGTCGATACCTGCAACAGTCCACTCTGATTTGGAATCTAGAAAGAACATCCCATCTCTCCCTCCCTCTCCTTTTCTTTGAGAAGCCCTATAAATTACTGGCATTAGAAATAACAGAAATTCTCAATAGCAAAGGTAGATTTGGGTTGCATTGAGAAGCAGATTTAATCTTTGTGTATGAATGCTGTGATTAAGAAACCCAGTCTCCCTGTGTTCCAACACTGGCACTAACACTTAGTGTGTTCAGTTTTTCAGCATGATTCTCTCAGGGGTCTGGCAGGGTCATCACAGTCTCCTCTGTTAACTGATTTCTGGAAGTGTGCTATGGGCATAATATGGCCAACACTTTCTTTTCCAATAGTCATGTCCTGAAAATAAGTGTTAATCTGGTGGTAAAGAGGACGGACAGCATGTGGCCTTGTGAGACATGTGCTTGGTGTCACCTTTAGATCCCAGATCTACCACCTACCAGATAAATCTCAAACAAGTTGTATAACTCCCCCAAATTTCAGTTTCTTCAAGTGGAAAAATGGGAAAGGACAACATTTATCTCATGGAGTTAATGTGAAGGGTAAATGGAGATCACATGGAAATCACGTGGAGATTATGGAGATTTTTATATATACAGTCTCCAAAGAAACTGGTCCACAGACACACAGTAGGTGCCCAAGATTTAATATGTACTTTCACCAGAAAATAGCTTTGCTGTTAGATCCATTTATGTTGAGCTATTATTGCAGAATAACTATGCCTGGCAGGAAGTTTTCAAAATAATAAAGAACTTCAAGTCCTTTCTCCTTTAATTTAGGGGACAAAAAATATAATATATCCAAAGATTCATCCTCCTCCTTTCTAGCTCCTTGGACAGAAAGGTGTGACTCCCTCGGGAGAACGGCTCCCACAGGCCACATTGCTGTGTGAACCATCTTGTCTTGCCAGTTAGAATGGACAGAAATTTCCCCTTTAAATGTGGTCTCTCATCAGAAGCTGTGCCAAGCCAGTGACATCTCCCTGGCAAGAGAGTGTCTCACTAGCTCCGTTTTCATCATTCAGTGTCAAGTCAATATCAAGTTCATTTTAAGAATAAACCTTTGGAGACTCTTCTGGGGGCCACTCGCCATTTCCACTAAAGCCTGCCTTTGTAAAGCATTTTTTAAAAATACTTTTCTTATTTCTTATGAGAATTCGTTTCATGTTTCCCTAGAGATATGGCACCTTTGAGGCTGACCCAAGACAGAGCCAGAGATTCAGTGTGATACAGAACTTCTCGTTGGCTGCTACCCCTCTTGAGCTTTGACAAAAGAAACAGAGAATGAGGACATGAGAAAGATAAAAGGACCTCCCATTAGGGGTCAGGGATTGATTTTTTGTTGTTTCCTGGAAACCCACTATGAAATGTGAGGGTAGAGAGTTTACCAACAACCTTTCATACTGAGATATTGCCCTCAGAACTATATCACTGAGGGCAGCATTGGTAAATTCAGCAGATTATGGATATGGAAGGGGGACATACTTTTATATGTAAACATATGCAAGGATTCAACATTTTGCTGGGAAAAAAAAATGGACACAGAAAAATCAACTATTGGGGGGAAATAAGAGGAAGGCTAAGAAACAAATATTTCTAGGGCTAAATCAGCTAATTGCAGAGCAATCCATCACTGACTAGGCCCTATGTGGATGGTGATTAACAGATAACACAAGAGAACACTCAGACATGGATTTGCTCAGGATACTCAAGACTGAAGTGTCAAAAGTATCAGACAGAGGACATTCATTCACTGGGATTCAAGTTAATGGCCAAAATTAATGACCAGATGGAGTTTCCTGCACTTTTTGTTTTTGTGAAAGCAGGGTCCAAATTAAATTTTGTGGAACATAAAACTTATACATTGGGGGAAGGGGCTCTTTAAGAAAATAAAGTCAATAGTAGGAATACAATATTACCAGTGCCCCTCCCAGGGGCTAGGAAGGGGCTTATGAAAATGAGAAGCTTGTGAATCATTAGTCTGATAATAAATCCACCTCTGGTTAAGAGTTATTTATGATGAACATGCTTTGCCTTTTGAATGCTTCCTCTGGGCACCATCCCTGCCATATCTTGCTGTAACTTCTCTGGTTGAATTGGGGGTTGGCAAAGAACAAAACTGTCAAGTCTGGATTAGTAAATTTGCAATGGCAAGTTTGATATGGGAGGGAAGTTTCATTCTACCTTATTTTGCCATATTAAATGATATTCAAAGATGTAATTTTTAATTATAAAAATAACATAATAAAAAAGTAAATTTGGAGAAATGAAGAGATACAAAGAAAAATCACAAGAATCACACTACTGTATTTCCTTCTAGTCTTTCTCAAAGGTGTGTGGTGGGGCGGGGGATTAACCCAAATCACCCAAATTCTATTCACAGCACAGTCACTCTATCAGATGCTGCCTTAGTCTATTTTTTTTTTAACGTCTTTATTGGAGTAAAATTGCTTTGCAATGTTGTGTTAATTTCTGCTGTATAACAAGGTGAATCAGCTATATGCATACACATATCCCCATATCCCCTCCCTCTTGCGTCTCCCTCCCACCCCTCTAGGTGGCCACAATGCACCGAGCTGATCTCCTTGTGCTATGCAGCTGCTTCCCACTAGCTATCTATTTTACATTTGGTAGTGTATATATGTCCACGCCACACTCTCACTTTGTCCCAGCTTACCCTTCCCCCTCCCCGTGTCCTCAAGTCCATTCTCTATGTCTGCGTCTTCATTCCTGTCCTGCCCCTAGGTTCATCAGAACCTTTTTTTTTTTTTTTTTTTAGATTCCATATATATGTGTTGATGCTGCCTTATTCTTATAGAAGATTGGGTAATTGACTTTTCCTTCTCTTTCTCTCCTTCTCTATTGTTTACATATGCTTTTATTTATTTTTGGTGGCCTGGGAGGCACTTCAATTTATAATCAAGCTCAATGTTGAAGTTTTTCGTTTTAACACAGAAATAAAACAGCTTTAGAATTTTGGACATCAAATCACTGTAGCTTGAAAAACTATATTTAGATATGTATGCTGAAAACCTTGGCAGAAATTAACTCCCTGGAACTGAATAGCTATGGAAGCAAAACTTTCCTTAAGGCCCAGGGAATCCCTGACTAGATGATTGGCTGGCTTCTGGAATGGGGTCCTGATCTGTCATTTTTCATCTCTCATTTAGAGGGAGCAGGGAGTGGGACTGCCTTTTACATTAAAAAAATAGTTTAATGTATCAAACAAATATTCCAGAAACAGTAAAAGCTTTTTTGGGTGACTGCCATACTGCCATTCTCCACATAATATGTTTCAGAGATAATATTGTCATTATTTTTTTTTTTTTTGCATTTTTATGGCAAGAAAAAAAACCTAGACTACAGATTATCTTTGTACAGTACATGAATTCCATTGATTTTTTTCCCCCAATTTCTTTTTGAAAGTCCAAGTATCTCAGAGAGCGACTATTTTGTAGAAGCAGAATGGTGTGGTCAAGAGAGTATGCATTACATGTAAGGAACCTTGGATTTTTGTCCTAATACTCCATTGCTAGGCTCTGCTTTCTCATTTTTAAAAGAGGCAGATTACTCTTAAACAACACTGAACATTCCTTCCAGATTTAACATCCTATGATTCTTTGATAGGTTTATATTGTCACTCTTTTCTTGATGATTTTGAAGTGTTATCTTGGCAACCGTTAGATTATATTGCTTCTCTTTTTTCAGTGTCACAACTCCTGAATTCAGCATCTCTCATTCAGCTCAGCTGATGGTATACTTTCAAGGCAGCAGAGTATACCCATATCCTATATTCTCTCTGCAGCCAGGCCACTGAAACATTTCTGCAGGAGTTCTTCCTGCTCTCCAAAGACCCTAAGCATTTTTGATGGAGATACAGACATGAGTTAAAGTCAATAGTCATTCAGCACCTTTTTTGGGGCACCCACTCTGTGCCAGGAACCATTGTAGGCACTAAGGATAGAATAATGAACAACACATGTAAGTTTTCTCTTCTCATAATTGCTTAGAGTCTAGTGGGGGAATGTAGACATGGATCATGGATCAAATCCTATAAATAAATGTGAAAATACAACAGTGACAAGTGCCACCATGGAAAAGTACATGCTGTTTGAAAACCTATAATGTTATTTGATCTGTTCAGGGATGTCTAAGAGCCTTCCCAAGAAATTAATGATTAACCCAAGATGTAAAGGGTGACTTAGATTAAAGAAAAAAAAGGAGAAGGAAAGGAATCTAGGTAGAGGTCATGTCACACAAAAATGCCCTGTGAAGGCAGAAAGTAACATGCACACATGAGGCTAAAGAAGACTGTGGCTGGAAAGTAAAAGAAGAGCCTGTGGGAGATGAGGTTGGAGGCCTTGCTAGAGGCCAACTACACAGGACCCTTTCGACCCAGTTAAGGAGTTTCATCTCCATCCTAAGAGCAAAGGAAATCAGGCGTGGGACTTCAGGAGCATGATAAGATTTACTTACCAATCCCATTTCACTTGACAAACAGTCATGTAATAGCTTTACTGTTATTCTAAATGCTACTCTGGACTGATAAACCCAACTTTTCTTGAATGTTTCATTTCTGTATAATATATCATGGGTCTAGACAGGACAGTGCCAGGGGGACAATCAGAAGCTCTTATTCTCTGGTTTATTCCTGCATTATTTATGTTATTGAAATGGATTTTGACATCTGAAGGACAGTCATAGGACCCACAGGATTCCCAAAAAGCAGACTCGCAGCTCTGCCAGGTGATAGGAAATAGAGCTGTATGTCCCCCAGGAGCGTTCTTTGATGAGACTGCAAGTGCTTGCCAATACACCCAACAGAGAGGGCTGGAAACTCCCAAGTTATTCCAGTAATTCGTCCTCAGCCCTTGTGATAGTTCTATATTTTCTTCCAGTTCTCAATTAAATGTACAACATCATCTTTATTCCTAGAAACTATATCAATTCCATAAGAGGTTCCCATTCCTGCTAACTAGCATCTCGCCATCACACAGACATCATTCAAAAACCGATGCCTCACCTCATTAAGCACCAGGAAGCCTACAGCCCTCTGGCTTAGAACTTCCATTGTTCTTGTGTAGTGTTAGGGTATCTTAATCAGTAGTCCTATCCCCACCTTCCTCCAACCCTGCCGCTGTGGTGATTCTAGGTCAGTGAAAGGAGGAAAGGCTGAATGACGGGACACAGCTTGATACCTATCTCTTCAGCCTTCTCAGTCCCTGTTTCCTAAGGCCACACCAACAGAACATTTTAGCAGGCAACATTCAACATTATAGTGTTTCAGATAATAAAAGTAATCAGACTTTGAGCCAGTGATGGCTCTAGTTAGTGGACAAAATAGAGGTTTAAGACACCTCAGACTCCCAATGAATATCCAAAAGGAATTCCACTCCCTTTGTTCTATGCCTAAGCCCATTTACTGACCTGACAAGGTTGGGAATGCTGGACTTGACATCAGGGAACAGGCAAAGGGACAAGAGATAAGATTGAGGAAGATAGGGTAGGGGGAGCAGGTAGAATGTTGGCTCCTGATCCTTATAAAGCTGTATAGCCTGGTCAGTGATAAGAGTTTAAGTTAGTTCTTTGTTCCTTTGTGTGCCCCACAAGATCAGAGTACTTCCATTCTACAAAGAATTGTTCCCTGACAAAATTAACTGTCTGGTAATGGAGAAGAACATCAGTCTATTTGCATAGTTTAGAAGGCTGTAGTGATGGTAACCTCCATTAAAACATACCACCAATAACAAGAAAAATAGAGAAAATGCACAAAAACTTGATTACGCTGTGCAGGAATACCCTTTTTTTCCCCACTTTTGGGAAAAGGGGATTAGAATACAGGGGAACATATGAGTACAAATGGAAATGTCTTGCTACTGCTACTAGAGCTTTGTACGTTTTCTTCTGTTGTTCCTCCAAATAAGGTTAAATGGATTTTTTTTTGTTTACAGATGGCCTCAACAGTACATTCATCACCTTTTTTCTTTCCTCTCTTTGCAATTTTTATTAAAATGAAAATAGAATGGTTAGTGGCTGTGATCATTAGCTTGCAGAAGCTGGCTTACAAAACAGATTGTTAGTGCTGTAAACACAGGCCGAGGAACTCTATCACCCAGTCCTTGATGCAGCATGGCAATTCTCAGGGAATGGCTTAGCCTAAGTAGTGTTTGCTGCTATTCATAAATATATAATGACAGTGATCCTTAAGTAAACTTCACCCAAATCACTCAATCCTGCACTAGTAATAATTGTACACCAGTAAAAAGCAGTGAGATGTAGATGTTCTAGGCTGTTTATAATATTAGCTATTATTCAAATACTATGTCATTCACCCTTCATGGCTAAAAGGCTAGTCTCCAGAATTTGGAAGAATTAATTCACTGCTGTGGACTTTCAAAATGTCCAAGGTTAAACGAGAAGAGAAGAGAGAACAATGATATCAGGAAAATGGAATGAGTAATGAAAAGCAAAACACTGTAGATGTTAGATGAAAAACAGTTTTCTCTAAAAATTTATAGAGGTTATAAAGAAAACTAAGAAAGAAATATATTAAAAAGATGCTCTAGTTATACCATGGAATTAAAAATGAATAAGTGGAAATACATACTTTATCTCTGGGTAACATTTCAGTAATAATGATAATGTCAGGTAATGATAGCATTCTCCTCTAAACTAATCTATAAAATCAGCACAGTCTCAACCAAAGTACCAAGATGATCCCAAGTTTTTTTTATGGAAGACAAAAGTACGTAGAAAAGTCAGGATAACTGAAGTATAATAATAAACAGAAACTGGCACTACTAAATATTAAAACATATTAAGTTACAATATTTAAAATAGTTTACACTGGCCCAGATTATCAGAGAACAATGGAAAAGCGAAATCATATATAGAGAGAAATACCTAAAGGGATTTCGTATATGATAAAGGTGAATGTAAAGTAAATTCTGTAGCAAATATTGTTGAGACAACCTACTAGTGTCTAAAAAAAAAAAAAAAATTGTTGGATCACTTTCTTATATCTTACATGAAAATAAATCCTAAATAGATCAAAGAATTATTAAGTAAATAAACAAAAAGAGAAAAAAACAAGGTTATATAAGGACAAAAGGAAAATATATGATTTTTTTCTTAAATATCTGAGGTAGAGAATTAAAACCAAAAATATCATAAAATATTGATAAATTTGTATAAAAATTTAAAACTTCTATCACTCCTAAAATAATCACAAACCAAGTCAAAAGAGAAATGATAATGAGGAAAACTTGCCAGCCCATATGATATTCTAAGAACTAATACTTTTAATATTAAAGCAATTTTATACATAAAATTTTAAAACTATGTATTTGATAGGAAAATGAGAAAATGACTTGAGCAAACAATTCATAGAAACACGAAACACCAGTGCTCAGTTAACATAAAATATTCAAACTCACTCATAATTAAAGAGATTTAGCCTAAATGTTTCACCATCTTTTACAAATCAAAATGGTAAAAATTTTAAACTTTGATATTACCTAATGCTGAAGGGATGTATTGAAACACTAGATATATCTTGGTGGAGGTTTATATTGATGCATTTTGTGCAGCCTTTGGCAGTATCTATAAAAATGTAAAATCCACCTATAGTTTGACCCGATAGACTTCTAGAAATGTATCCTACAGAGATACTCACCAAGTTTGCAAAACACATGTATAAAGAGGTTCATTGCAACATTCTTTGTAACAGCAAAACAAAACAAAATAGAACAAACTATACGATAAAATAAAAACCCTAGAAACAACCTAAATCCATCAAAAGAAACCTACTAAATCACCATGCAGTGACTAAAATGAATGAAGTAAATCTATTCATAATGTATACTTAATGTCCTATCTGCAGTATTGTGTGAAAAAAAAAACAAATTATGTAACAGTATGTATAGTTCAATCCCATTTCTGCTTTTTTCTCTGAAAAATATAAATTATATGTGAGCTTCTAGAGTTAAAGAAAAGCTAAACAATACTTCTTTTAGCTCATACAACATCCCCGATAAGTAATGTTCAGGAGCCTCAAGTTGCCTCCAATTTAAAATCTAAACTTTAAAGCCAACCAGTAATTCCTGCTCCCATCTATCCAAATCTAATTTGTTCAGCCACAAGGACATCCAGCTGAAGTCTCTTAACTCTCCAAGTATTTGCCTTCTTCAGATTCCCAGGGACAAATGAAAACACAAAACAAGCAAGGAGACAGAATGAATTATTTATATCGGAAAACATATGTGGTACAGATCTATGGATGTTATACGGCAAAGATGTCTGAACAGCAGTCTATAAACAACTGCAGTTTTAAGTACCCAGTTATATGGGTAAAATATAAGATCTATCAATATAATCAATATATAAATCCTGCTAAGCCTATGTAACTCAGTTAATTCCTAAAACATTAACCTGTTCAAAAGTGGATGATTGCAAGGCAGTGCATACTTTCAAGCAACATGAGCTGGCATATCTTTCTCCAATGCTACAAGAACAACCAAAAAACATTTTATTTGAACCTGAAGGAATCCTGGGTAAAGCCGTAGGGAAGCCAGTCCATGCTGCTACGCTCTTAGTCAATCGAAATGAGGGAGTGGAATAGAAGGGATCTGAACTGTCCTCTGAAGGATGTTACTTATTCTCTTCTCTGTGCTCTATCTATGCCATTTTCCTACCTGATTTTTATAGGTAGTGGAAATTTGGCATAAACTTGTAGGTTCTAAATACACAGGTTCTGAAATTTGCTGAATTATCGCCTGCTGATTTGGAAAAGTCACTTAAACCCTCGAACTTCAATCCTCTCATTGGCAAGCTATAAAGACTATGGCCTAGATTTTTGAAAAAGATTAAATGATAAGAAAAATATAAAGTGCTTGGCAGGGTGCCCAGCACATATTAAATGCTCCCAAAATGCTATTTTTATATATTCTTTCCAGTCATCTGTTTGAAAAGATTGTCATCTAATGCAGGGTTTGTCTGATGTCTTTCTTTTATTCCTATACCTACCACTCATAGAAACTGTGAAACATGACCATGGGCATGACCTTTGACTCTGTGTCTCTTTCTTTGTGCTGTTGGTCCTACGTATCTCCCACAACATTGTAAGCAATTGTAGTGCACGGGCTGCACACACTCTTCTCTTGCTTTTCTCTTACCGGTGCGTACATGCACACACAGCTAATTCCCAATGACGTGGTTGCCTTAGCTCTCTAACAGCTGGAGAGATGCAGCATGTCTAGGTTACAATATTTACTGCCTGTGTCATACAACTGAGTAACTAGTTAACCAGCCGTCCAAGGAAGAAAATCACAGGTTGATCAGAACTTATGGTAACAGTTCCTGTGGGTCGATTTCAGAATTCACCGTCTCACCCAGCGTTTAGCTCTTTCTCTAAGAGAGACCCTGTGGTTACATGTCATCATTCCCCGTCAGTATGTGGGCTGTTGTACAAATGGATGCAGTAAGTAAGGAAGACACTGCTTACTTCCTCAAGCTTGGTAAACATCTTACCAGGAGTGTCATCTTTACTAAGAGATGCGTAACAATCATGGAATGTTTGCAGGATAAATAAAGGTCTCATTAGTTGGATGCTAAAGCAATTAACCTGTAGAGAGCCAATAGGGCAACAAAAGAAAAACCACTGAATTAGGCCCACATTTAATTTCACTTATAGTCAGTTAATCCCAGCTAATAAAATAGACGAAGTACTACTTTTCCTTATGGAAGAAGTTAAAGCCGATTTTTTAAGGAACTGTGACTCCTCCTAAATGACCATGTCAAGGAAGTAATTGAAATCACAAAACTGGTATTCGAAACCACGGCTACAGTATCCTGTGGCTGTTTTGTTTTGTTTTGCTTTTCCCATTGGTGGCTCCAGAGTGTCTAAACAGGAAGGGATTTCAAGGCCACCTGGTTAGAAGAGAAGGATGAGGACTTGCCGTGCAGTTGTCTGAGTAGAGCAAGCACCCTTCTTGTGCATATGGGGTGATGTGTCAGGGGGTGTTCTGACAGAGAGACCGCTTAGCCACGCTGTGACACCAGCACATCATATTCCCATGCTAGGGGATGGGGGATGGACACAGACTTTCATAAGAAAAACTTGTAACTGTTTTTCTGAACCATCAGAGTAGCAGCAGATAATCCCTGAGCTGCTTTGGGTAGAGTCCAGAGTCCTTTACTATATAACTAAGTTTTCTCATCAATAAAGGAGTTGGACGAAACCAATTCTGGTATCCTGCAATTCACTTATTACTAAAATGTTATTGATGTCTAAAACCTGGTAAGATTTTATGACACTAAATTCTCATTCTGGAAATTCTATTTCCAGCACACACACACACACACAAATCTATAGCAAAGCTTATGCTGAGGGGTTAGACGGTTCCTAGGTCGGCAGGAGAACACAGCGGGGAAGAGCCTGGCTTAGTAGCCATAGTCCGGGTTTCCACACAGTGTCACCACTCCAGGTGTGCCCTCGGGCAAGTCCCTCCACCTCACTAAGCCTCAGTTCTGTTACTGTAAAATGGGGGCAATGGTCACTACCTCATGGGTTGTTGATCTGGTAGGTTGTAAGTACTCAGTGTTGTTTGTTATCATTAGTAAGGAGCCAGTAGAAATACATGCAAAGGCAATTGAAGAAGGGTGAAATTCACATTTTATGGGCCAAAAGACCTCTCTGAATCAGTATCATATTTACAGAGGACATTTCCCCCTCAAGTATAACCAGCTGCACGTTTATATTGCACTCCTAATATTAAGATGCTCATTTACTATTTAGTAATTAGCAGCAAGGTTATTGTAGTAACTTTCCTCTAGAAGGATCCTTCTCTCCTGGATTTCTAAAAATAAATAAATAAATAAACTGTGCATCTGATTAAGGTGCATCTTATCACCTCACACAACAGACACCACTTTGATTTCTCCTTTTAACTGCAGTGAGGTCACCTCCTGGGTTTGTGACATAGCAGTGGTTGCCACGGAGATGATAGCTTTATCAGCAACTCTGCTTTGCAATGACTTCACAGCAAGGTTACCAAGAACCAGATGGGCTATGAAGGAGACAAACCCCTTGTCTAAACACAAATAGCATTGATAATTAATTAGCTGAAGCAGCGGGGGAAATTATGAAAATATGTGAAAGGTAAAAGGATTTCTATTTATTACAGATTTGATAGTTCTATTCCTCTACTGCCAGAGGAAAATCACATCCCTCCTGCCCTGGGGAATGTTGCATGGTACACTGAATAAATGTGGCACTAACTGGTTCAAGTATGCTGGGGTTCACTTTCCAGACCCATTGATTTCTTGGTTAAAGTAGCAAAGATAGTTATCTTTAGCCATTGTACTTTGTTAAGGTCCAAAAAAAGAGACTGTAAAACAAAACGAAACAAAACTACCTCAGATTACTGAGATGATTAAAGGACACAGTGTCAACTTATGTCAACTTCTAAAGGCCCGATTTGAACATACAAAGCCTCCATTTGAAAATGTGTCCTTTGATGATAAAAACCCTTGTATTAATTTTAGGGCTGGGATAACAAAATACCACAGACTGGGTGACTTAAACAAGAGAAAGTTACTTTTTCACAGTTCTGGAGGATAGAAGTCCAAGATCAAGGTATGGTTTCTTCGAGGCCTCTCTCCTCAGCTTACAGACGGCCACCTTCTCGTTGGAACCTTACATGGTATTTCCTCTGTGCACACACATCCCTGATGTTTCCTCCTATGTCCAGATTTCCTTGTCTTATAAGATCACCAGTCAGATTGAATTAGAGCCCACCTTACTGGGCTCATTTAACTTACTCACCTCTTTAAAGGTCCTGTCTCAAAATACAGTCACATTCTGAGGGGCTGGGAGTTAGGGCTTTAACATATGAATTTGAGGGGGACACAATTCAGCCCATAAAAGTCTTACTTTATCATTTGGATAAATGTAAATTACCTAGCACTGTATAGAACATCTTTCCTAACCAGATCTCCACCTCTTTTACGACATTTACCTCCAGGAATATCACCACAAGCAGCATAGAGTGGAAAGCACACCAGATTACTAGAAGTTCTGCAAATACCCCCATGCATCTAAGTGCCCTACCTTTGCCATCTCCCTTCACCTTCCTTGTAAACTTTCGTTCAGCCTCTTTTCAGATAACATTTCTTCGATGGCTTTCCTGACTATTGGCCACCCCTGGTAGAGTTAATAATCCTTTCCTCCTTTGCACATTACTTATTGAAGTGCTTCTCATTGGTCTGATTGTATGTTGAGGCAAGTCTGTTTCTCCTAGGAAATGGTGAGAGCTGAGTGATCAAACTTACATTCTCATTAATGCTTCTATCACCCATGTTTTCCTCAGTACACAGAACTTTGAAATGTTTTCTGTATGCCTGGAGACAAAGCACTTGAACACTGTAAGGAAAAAAAATAAGAAAAGAAGGTGTATATTTTAAAAAAATACCATCCTTTAGAACCTACCAAATGCGTGGGTAGACAGATATATGTGTGAAAGCTTTACTCTCAAATGCAGGTCATTCATATGTCTGGGCTCTTCCAAGAACATATTTTAAGTTCGGTTCACAACTCATGGTCAGTCCTCTTGTGCACTAGCTCTGCTGATGGCTCCACTGTGTGTGGGTTGGGCTGGTATTTTTAAAAGAGTTTTTTAAATTGAGGTATAGTTGATTTACAACATTATGTTAGTCTCAGGTGTAAGACATAGTGATTCACAATTTTTATAGATTATACTCCATTTAAAGTTATTATAAAATATTGGCTATATTCCCTGTGCTATACAATATATCCTTGTTGCTTTTTAATTTTATAAATAATAGTTTGTACCTCTTAATCCCCTATACCTAAATTGCCCCTTCCGAATCCCCTCTCCCCACTGGTACTCACTATTTTGTTTTCTCTATATCTGAGAGTCCGTTTCTGTTTTGTTATATTAATTTGTTTGTTTAATTTTTTAGATCTCATATATGAGTGATAACATAGATTATTTGTCTTTCTCTGCCTGACTTATTTCACTAAGGCTAATACACTCCAGGTCCATCAGTATTGTTGTAAATAGCAAAATTTCATTCTTTCTCATGGTTTAGTATTCCATTGTGTGTGTGTGTGTGTGTGTGTGTGTGTGTGTGTATCACATCTTCTTTATCTATCCATCTATTATTGCATACTTATGTTGCTTCCATATCTTGGTTATAGTAAATAATGCTTTTATGAACATTGGGGTACATGTATCTTTTCAAATTATTGTTCATTTTCTTTGGATATATACCCAGCAGTGGAATTGCTAGATCCTATTGTAGCTCTGTTTTTAGTTTTTTTGAGAAAACTTCATACTGTACTAATTTACATTCCCACTAACAGTGTACAAGGGTTCCCTTTTCTCCACATCCTCATCAACATTTATTATTTATAGTCTTTTTGATGAGAGCCATTCTGACAGGTGTGAGGTAATATCTCATTGTGGTTTTGATTTGCATTTCTCAGATGATTAGTGATGTTGAGTATGTTTTCATGTGCCTGTTGGCCACCTGTATGTCTTCTTTGGAAAATGTCTATTCAGGTCTTCTGCCCATTTTTTAACCAGGTTTTTAATTTTTTTGATATTGTGTTGCATGAGCTGTTTATATATATTGGATATTAACCCCTTATCAGTCATGTCATTTGCAAATATTTTCTCCCATTCAGTAGGTTATCTTTTTGTTTTGTCAATGGTTTCCTTTGCTGTGAAAAAGCTTTTAAGTTTAGTTAGGTCCCATTTGTTTATTTTTTTCTTGTGTTTCCTTTGCCTTAGGACAGATCCAAAAAAAATATTGCTATAATCGATGTCAAAGAGTGTTCTGCCTATGTTTTCCTCCAGGAGTTTTGTACCTTCTGGTCTTACATTTAGGTCTTTAATCCATTTTGCGTTTATTTTTGTATATGGTGTAAGAAAATGTTCTAATTTTCTCATATGTCTAGGCTCTTCCAAGAACATATTTTGAGTTGGTCTCACAACTCATGGTCAGTCTTCTTATGCACTAGGCCTGCTGATGGCTCCACTGTGTATGAGTTGGGGTTTGAAGTTTGACTCTTCCTCCAGTGATAGGTGCCTAGGAGTGCATCTTACAAGAACTGTCCCTAACACCACTGATAGTCAAGAAGTGAACACTTGCTCCACTATTCTATCCACAGCTCCTTGTGTGGTCAGAAGTTAAAAGTTAGGGGTAAACTCCTCTCTGTCAGCTATACTCCCAATGCTTCAGAGCTGCGTTATCTCTAGGATCTTTGGGGTTTTTGAATCAGAGAAGATGGCGGGAGCCAGTTGCACTGTCTTGCCCTATCCACTGGATTGGAGGAACTCTGCTGTACCCTATATGGCCTGGGATACAGAACAGCAAGTGGTGTTTTGAAAAGTAAATGAGGGTCCTTCTTAAAATGTTCTATTTCCATAGATTAGGAAAAGGTCATTGACATAATCCTCCCAAAGTAACAATTTCTACTCTTGCTTATTTATTTATTTATATTTTTGGTGGCATTGGGTCTTTGTTGCTGTGCACGGGCTTTCTCTAGTTGTGTCCAGCATGGGCTGCTTTTTGTTGCAGTGCGCAGGCTTCTCATTGCTGTGGCTTCTCTTGTTGGGGAGCATGGGCTCTAGGTGCATGAGCTTCTGTAGTTGTGGCACGTGGGCTCAGTAGTTGTGGCTCGCAGGCTCTAGAGTGCAGGCTTGGTAGTTGTAGCACATGGGCTTAGTTGCTCCACAGCATGTGGGATCTTCCCAGACCAGGGATCGAATCTGTGTCCCCTGCATTGGCAGGCAGATTCTTAACGACTGCACCACCAGGCAAGTCCACAATTTCTACTCTTAAAACAAATTCCTGATTACTTAATCCATGGGTCTTGAACCTTGGTCAGTTCTCGGGAAATTGGCTCAGTTTGCCATCTCTGGCTCCTCATTTTGTGCTTGTCCTGTTTGTCCTCTGTCACTCAGGTAGACTGCTCTGCTCAATGATCTTTTCCCTCACTTCTTTCTGCCCTAACTCAAGTATTTCATTCATAATATATGTAAATGACTGCACATAGTTGACTGAACAGCAGGTTAAAAATATTGTCTCTCCTATTATTCTTGCATTAACTGTGGTCTAGTTTCTGAAGTTATAAGCTAACTTCCAAGTGTCATCAAGTGATGGGATTTGGGAAGGGAGGATATACAGATAGATATCTTTCAATTGTTCTTGAAATTATACCATGTATCTTTAAGTGGCTCTATCTAGCATTCAAGAATATTCTACCATAGGATCACAGAGCTTTAGTTATAAAAATGACTTTTGTCCTTGCCCAGGGTCTTTGAACACATAGGTCCTTGAGATATTTTTAATACTCAGCTCAGGTTCATGCAAGATGAGACTACATAGTTTAACATGGTTTAGTTAAAATATCACCCTTTTTTACTTGGAATTGGAATATGAACTCAGTGTGGCAACACTCATTATCACACACGTCTGAATCTCTAATGGAAAGTTCTATGTCTTTGAACAGTTAAAAATGGGAGAACAATTTAATTATTACTTGATTCATGTAGTATGTTTGGTATGAAAATATTCCCAAACATAGGGTCGTGATGAAGAATGAAAAATGGATACTTGGTAATAAAAATGTTAGGAGGCTATAATCTAGTTCAAAACTTTATAAAAATGAAATAATAACAATGATGATTAATGTATAAGTGCTCACTATATTCTAGTCACAGAGATAATATTTAGTTTCACCTTACATTAAACAAACAAAAAACAAAACAAACAAACAAAAAAACTCAGAGGAAAGGATTATGATTCTCTTCACACTACAGATGAAAAAAAGCTTAATATTTGGCCTGAGGAGGTTATGTGGTTTTTGTAGATGTCATGTTAATCTAAAGCATTCTAATTTTTCACCTAGTTGACATATATCCCTACTATTTTATGCTTTATGCCACTTTGTTTTAAAACTGTCTTCTTTAGGAAAAATGAGTACGTTATTTATTACTTTATTTCATATACAGTGTCTACTTGCCTGATGAAAGCACTTTTTCCCTTCGTAAGTATAATAGCAGGATATAGCTCTCCTAATATAGCTCTCACCCCCTTCACCACCTCATCTGTAACAGCCTCTTTCTCTGCCTTCTTGGTAGAAGGCACTAAGGGGGGAATGATGTATTATTACCTGTCTGGTGGGGATTTTAATTACATGAATAACTGTCTACCTGCAAGAAAAGGGTAGCAATCCATTCTTTCCTCAGTCGGGAGATGATAAGAATTTTGGGAAGTGAGAAGAACTTTGAGATGGGTTAAAATGAATGACCTAGAGATTGAATGAGTCATGTCCACTATCTGATTTTCTCAGAGAAATGACTAATTTCTCAAGCCTGCAAACAAAAAAAATGAAATAAACAACAAATTTTAAAGATGAAGCGAAAAACACTCCAGAATCAAAAGGATATGTTCAATGTGAGCCAAATGTCACATTTTTAACCTTTCCATCTGTTGGTATATGTTAGAAAAAGGAGGCTACAACTCCAAACTACATCTAGCTTGTTAGCTGGGTAATTTGATTTTCATGTATTTGTGAGCTGGGGAGGCATGCTTGCCTCTCTGTTTGTTTAAACATTGAGGCTGGCAATTACCCATGTTCCCTTAAGTAATCAAAGGTGCTTTCTGGGACCTCACTCAAAGCATTAGCACTATGCTAATGACCTGTGCTGGGCAAGACTCACGTTGAAGTAGGACGGGTGGCAGAAAGATGGGGCTTTTCTGTCTAGAAATATCTTTATTAATATAACTAATTGAACAGATTAGGAAAACAAAGTTGTTGGAGAGGTGATTGAAATGGTTCTCAAGAAGTTTTCTTGGTGTGAGACGCAAAGAGATATGGAAAACCAGAAACTTAGAAAAAGATAATAAACAACATGTAGAATATCACAAAGATTATTTTGGTTATAAAGAAAAGCACCTGCAACTTCTTTCAGATTTAAACCCAAATTTGATGTCTCAGGGGAGATCTGGAATATCTCCACAGAGGCCCCTCCCTCAGTCCCTCTCACAGCTGTCATTCAATTGATAATATCTCTATCACATATTTATGCTGCTGAAATGCATTATATTGTTGTGGCTGAAATCAGATGGGGCTCTGAGGGTCCCAGTGAATACAGATATGCTGTGCTCTGTCAGGTTCCTGATGGTGGTCCCCACTGAGTGATGCCCTTGCTGCACCCTCATGCTTATTTAGGATGGGAAGATGGGTGGGAGAGACAGAGCAAGAATCTTTGCCATCTGGACTGACTTGACTGACAACTCCCACAGTCTTAGTCAGCATTCCAGCATAACAAAGAGTTTTTGAAGGGATACAGAGTAGAAAACTTGAGGTTTTTCTTCTCCTTCGAAAAATGGAGAAGTAGCGGGCCAAAGATCACTGCCTTCCTTGTTATTTCCACAGGAAAATAAGAAGCCTATTCCTCTTCTATTTCCTTGATGGCTGTGATATTAGCACCAGTATTAAAGGAATAAGTATCTGGGTAGTTTTTTCTTTTTTTTTTGGAGGGGGGAGATAAGTAATTTTTATTTTCCCAGTTGGAATTCTCTATACATTTCTCCTGTATATTATCATTGACTTTTTGAAACAGCATTATTGAGGTATAGTTAATATATAAAACAACTGCACATATTTAATGTATATAATTTAATGCGTTTGGAGATTTGCATACATTCATAAAACTATCACTACAATCAAGGTAATAAAATATCCATCACCCCCAAAAGTTTCCTTCCGCCCCTTTGTTTTTTGTTTGTTTGTGTTGTAAGGACATTTAACATGAATACCTCTTTTTCTTTAAGCCACACCTTCTCCAAGTTATCCTAACTTTCCTGCACACCCCTACACTTATCAAAACAACACACTGAGAGATCTTCAAGATGGTGGAGGAGTAAGATGTGGAGATCATATTCCTCCCACAAATACATCAGAAATACATCCACATGTGGAACAACTCATACAGAATACCTCCTTAACGCTGGCAGAAGACCTCAGACTTCCCAAAATCCATATGGCTGACAGGGTCTTCGTGCTCCAGCCAGGAGTCAGGCTTGTGCCTCTGAGGTGGGAGGGCCGAGTTCAAGACACTGGTCCACTAGAGATCTCCCAGCTCCATGTAATATCAAATGGCAAAAGCTCTCCGAGAGATATCCATCTCAACTCTTAAGACCCAGCTCCACTCAATGACCAGCAAGCTACAGTGCTTGACTCCCTATGCCAAACTAGCAAGATAGGAACACAAGCTCAGCCATTAGCATACAGGCTGCCTAAAATCACAATAAGGTCACACACACCCCAAAACACACTACCGGATGTGGTCCTGCCCACAAAAAAGAAAAGATCCAGCCTCATCCACCAGAACACAGACACCAGTCCCCTCCACCAGGAAGCCTACACAACCTACTGAACCAACCTTAGCCACCGGGGGCAGACACCAAAAACAATGTGAACTACAAACCGGCAGCCTGAGAAAAGGACACCCCAAACACAGTACGTTAAGCAAAATGAGAAGACACAGAAACATAGAGCAGATGAAGGAACAAGGCAAAAACCCACCAGACCAAAAAATTGAAGAGGAAATAAGCAGTCTACCTGAACAAGAATTCAGAATAATGATAGTAAAGATGATTCAAAACCTTGGAAATAGGATGGAGAAAATACAAGAAACGTTTAACAAAACCTAGAAGAACTAAAGAGCAAACAAAACGATAAGAAACACAATAAATAAAATTAAAAATTCTCTAGAAGGAATCCATAGCAAAATAAATGAGGCAGAAGAAAAGATCAGTGACCCGGAAGATAACAGAGTGGAAATAACTACCACAGAGCAGAATAAAGAAAAAAGAATGAAAAGAATTGAGGACAAGTCTCAGAGACCTCTTGGACAACATTAAACGCAACAACATTTGAATTATAAGGGTCCCAGAAGAAGAAGAGAAAAAGAAAGTGACTGAGAATATATTTGAAGAGATTATAGTTGAAAACTCCCCAAATATGGGAAAGGATATAGTCAATCAACTCCAGGAAGCACAGAGAGTCCCATACAAGATAAATCCAAGGAGAAACACACAAAGACACATATCAATCAAACTATCAAAAATTAAATACAAAGAAAAAATATTAAAAGCAGCAAGAGAAAAACAACAAATAACATACAAGGGAATCCCCATAAGGATAACAGCTGATCTTTCAGCAGAAACTCTCCAAGCCAGAAGGGAGTGGCAGGACATATTTAAAGTAATGAAGGGGAAAAACCTACAACCAGGATTACTCTACCCAGCAAGGATCTCATTCAGATTTGACGGCGAAATTAAAACCTTTACAGACAAGCAAAAGCTAAGAGAATTCAGCACCACCAAACCAGCTTTACAACAAATGCTAAAGGAACTTCTCTAGGCAGGAAACACAAGAGAAGGAAAAGACCTACAATAACAAACCCAAAACAATTAAGAAAATGGTAATAGGAACATACATATTGATAACTACCTTAAATGTAAATGGATTAAATGCTCCAACCAAAAGACACAGACTGGCTGACTGGATACAAAAACAAGACCTGTACATATGCTATATACAAGAGACCCATTTCAGACCTAGGGACACATACATAATGAAAGTGAGGGGATAGAAAAAGATATTCCATGCAAATGGAAATCAAAAGAAAGCTGGAGTAGCAATTTTCATATCAGACAGAATGGACTTTAAAATAAAGACTATTACAAGAGACAAATAAGGACACTACATAATGATCAAGGGATTATTCCAAGAAGAAGATATAACAATTATAAATAATTATGCACCCAACATAGGAGCACCTCAATACATAAGGCAAATGCTAACAGCCATAAAAGGGGAAATCGACAGTAACATAATCATAGGAGGGGACTTTAACACCTCACTTTCACCAATGGACAGATCATCCAAAATGAAAATAAATAAGGAAACACAAGCTTTAAATGATACATTAAACAAGATGGACTTAATTGATATTTATAGGACTTTCCATCCAAAAACAAGAGAATACACTTCTCAACTGCTCATGGAACATTCTCTAGGATAGACCATATCGTGGGTCACAAATCAAGCCTTGGCAAATATCAGAAAATTGAAATCATATCAAGTATCTTTTCCAACCACAATGCTATGAGACTAGATATCAATTACAGGAAAAAATCTGTAAAAAATACAAACACATGGAGGCTAAACAATACACTACAAAATAACCGAGAGATCACTGAAGAAATCAAAGAGGAAATCAAAAAATATTTAGCAACAAATGACAATGAAAACATGATGACCCAAAACCTATGGGATGCAGCAAAAGCAGTTCTAAGTGGGAATGTTAGAGCAATACAATCCTACCTCAAGAAACAAAAAACATCTCAAATAAACAACCTAACCTTACACCTAAAGCAATTAGAGAAAGAAGAACAAAAAAACTCCAAGGTTAGCAGAAGGAAAGAAATCATAAAGATCAGATCAGAAATAAATGAAAAAAGAAACAAAGGAAACAAGAGTAAAGATCAATAAAACTAAAAGCTGGTTCTTTGAGAAGATAAACAAAATTGATAAACCATTAGCCAGACTCATCAGGAAAAAAAGGGAGAAGACTCAAATCAATAGAATTAGGAATGAAAAAGAAGAAGTAACAACTGACACTGCAGAAATACAAAGGATCATGAGAGATTACTACAAGCAACTGTATGCCAATAAAATGGACAACCTGGAAGAAATAGACAAATTCTTAGAAAAGCACAACCTTCCAATACTGAACCACGAAGAAATAGAAAATATAAACAGACGAATCACAAGCACTGAAATTGAGACTGTGATTAAAAATCTTCCAACAAACAAAAGCCCAGGACAAGATGGTTTCACAGGCGAATTCTATCAAACATTTAGAGAAGAGCTAACACCTATCCTTCTCAACCAAAATATAGCAGAGGGAGGAACACTCCCAAACTCATTCTACGAGGTCACCATCACCCTGATACCAAAACCAGACAAATATATCACAAAGAAAGAAAACTACAGGCCAATATCACTGATGAACATAGATGCAAAAATCCTCAACAAAATACTAGCAAACAGATCCCAGCAGTGCATTAAAAGGATAATACACCATGATTAAGTGGGGTTTATCCCAGGAATGCAAGGATTCTTAAATATACGCATATCAATCAATGTAATACACCATATTAACAAATTCAAGGATAAAAACCATATGATCATCTCAATACATGCAGAGAAAGCTTTCAACAAAATTCAACATCCATTTAAAAAAAAAAAATAAACCCTCCAGAAAGTAGCCATAGAGGGAACTTACCTCAACATAATAAAGGCTATATACGACAAACCCACAGACAACATTGTTCTCAATGGTGAAAAACTGAAACCATTTCCTCTAAGATGAGGAACAAGACAAGGTTGTCCCTCTCACCATTATTATTCAACATAGTTTTGGAAGTGTTAGCCACAGCAATCAGAGAAGAAAAAGAAATAAAAGGAATCCAAATGGAATAGAAGAAGTAAAACTGTCACTGTTTGCAGATGACATGATACTATACATAGAGAATCCTAAAGATGCTACCAGAAAACTACTAGCACTAATCAATGAATTTGGTAGAGTAGCAGGATACAAAATTAATGCACAGAAATCTCTTGCACTCCTATACACTAATGATGAAAAATCCGGAAGAGAAATTAAGGAAACACTCCCATTTACCATTGCAACAAAAAGAATATAATACCTAGGAATAAACTTACCCAAGGAGACAAAAGACCTGTATGCAGAAAACTATAAGACACTGATGAAAGAAATTAAAGATGATACAAACAGATGGAGAGATACACCATGTTCTTGGATTGGAAAAATCAACACTGTGAAAATGACTATACTACCAAAAGCAATCTACAGATTCAATGCAATCCCTATCAAACTACCAATGGCATTTTTTTCACAGAACTAGAGCAAAGAATTTCACAATTTGTATGGAAACACAGAAGACCCTGAATATCTAAAGCAATCTTGAGAAAGAAAAACAGAGCTGGAGGAATCAGGTTCCTGGACTTCATACTACAAAGCTACCGTAATCAAGACAGTATGGTACTGGCACAAAAACAGAAATATAGATCAATGGAACAGGATAGAAAGCCCAGAGATAAACCCAAGCACATATGTTCACCTTATCTTTGATTAAGGAGGCAAGAATATACAATGGAGAAAAGACAGCCTCTTCAATAAGTGGTGCTGGGAAAACTGGACAGCTACATGTAAAAGAATGACATTAGAACACTCCCTAACACCATACACAAAAATAAACTCATAATGGATTAAAGACCTAAATGTAAGGCCAGACACAATAAAACTCTTAGAGGAAAACATAGGCAGAACACCCTATGATATAAATCATAGCAAGATCCTTTTTGACCCACCTCCTAGAGAAATGGAAATAAAAACAAAAATAAACAAATGGGACCTAATGAAACTTAAAGGCTTTTGCACAGCAAAGGAAACCATAAACAAGACAAAAAGACAACCCTCAGAATGGGAGAAAATATTTGCAAGTGAAGCCACTGACAAAGGATTAATCTCCAAAATTTACAAGCAGCTCATGTAGCTCAATATCCAAAAAACACACAACCCAATCCAAAAATGGGCAGAAGACCTAAACAGACATTTCTCCAAAGAAGATATACAGATTGCCAACAAACACATGAAAGGATGCTCAACATCACTAATCATTAGAGAAATGCAAATCAAAAGTACAATGAGGTATCACCTCACACCAGTCAGAATGGCGATCATCAAAAAATCTACAAACAACAAATGCTGAAGAGGGTGTGGAGAAAAGGGAACCCTCCTGCACTGTTAGTGGGAATGTAAAGTGATACAGCCACTATGGAGAACAGTATGGAGGTTCCTTAAAAAACTAAGAATAGAACTACCATATGACCCAGTAATCCCACTACTGGGCATATACCCTGAGAAAACCATAATTCAAAAAGAGTCATGTACCACAATGTTCATTGCAGCTCTATTTACAATAGCCA
The DNA here is from genome assembly GCF_028021215.1 of Eschrichtius robustus. NCBI lineage: Eukaryota > Metazoa > Chordata > Mammalia > Artiodactyla > Eschrichtiidae > Eschrichtius > Eschrichtius robustus. The sequence goes on along the minus strand of NC_090829.1, from coordinate 83,590,289 downwards.
GGACATCGAAGCAACCTAGTGTCCATTGACAGATGAATGGATAAAGAAGATGTGGCACATATATACCATGGAATGTTGCTCAGCCATAAAAAGAAACAAAATTGAGCCATTTGTAGCAAGGTGGATGGACCTAGAGTCTGTCATACAGAGTGAAGTAAGTCAGAATTAGAAAAACAAGTACTGTATGCTAACACATATATATGGAATCTAAAAAAAAAAAAAAAAAAAGGTTCTAAAGAACCTAGGGGCAGGACAGGAATAAAGACGCAGATGTAGAGAATGGACTTGAGGACACGGGGAGGGGAAGGGTAAGCTGGGACGATGTGAGAGAGTGGCATGGATATATATATGTACTACCAAATGGAAAATCAATAGCTAGTGGGAAGTAGCCACATAGCACAGGGAGATCAGCTCGGAACTTTGTGACCACCTAGAGCGATGGGATAGGGAGGATGGGAGGGAGACACAAGAGGGAGGGGATATGGGGATATATGTATATATATGGCTGATTCACTTTGCTATAAAGCAGAAACTAACACACCATTGTAGAGCAATTATATTCCAATAAAGATGTTAAAAACAAACAAACAAAAAAGACATTAAATTCCATTATACTACATAGAGTAATTATCTATCTATCTATCCATCCATCCATCCATCTACCTATAAATCTATCTACCTACCTACCTACCTATCAATCTATCTATGAAAATAAGTATCTCCTCAAATATCTGCCTCTTTTAAATAATACTCAATACATTGAGATTCGATCATCACTAAGAATTTTGATTGGTCATTACTATTCATTTATCCACCCTTACATTTATCAAACATTTATTTGGCGTCTATTATGTGCCAAGTACCATGCTAGTTTCTGGGGACACAAAGATAATTATAAGAGAAAGGAAGCTCTTTTTCTTAATGTATTTGACTTAAACAAAAGGTTATCTGTAGAAACATCTTTTAAAATAGGAACTCGTATCTTTAGCCTGGTCACTCTTTTTCACCAAGCAAGTTATCAATTGGCCACTATCAAGCAAAGTTCGTGGTATGCTCTTTGAATTATTCTCTTCTCCATCATCCCCTTAAGAATCTGCCCTTGATTCTACCTCTACGTGAATTTACTCCAACCTTCCATAGTCCTTGTTTCCATCTTCTTTTTCCTCTGAGTTACTCCTTCACAGATTTTCACTATAGACAATGAAAATTACCTTCCCTGAATTTCTGGAATCTAATGCTAGATCTTTTATCCTTCCTTCTCATCACCCAGCATAGCAATTTAAGTCTAACTGGCACAACTTTTCTACCCCCTTTCTATCTCTGTTTCTCCATTTCTGCACAATTCTTTTGTGTGCCTTGTAAAGAAGAAGTTTAAGATGATATAAAATTATAGGGTATAACATACCACCTACTGTCAAATTTCCTGTAAGCTGGTAGTAAGGGTTTTGCAGAGGATTGCTTCTTAATAACATAAGAAAACATGCCTTAGGATCTTTGACCAACATGGCTTTTCAGATGTGCAGGTTTATAGAATCTCAAGTCTTTAGAGCTTTAATCTACTTTCACCAACTATCTTGGTTACTGAACTGATAAAATTCTGAATCATTCTCTGCCTCTGGCCTCCATAAGTCAAACCTGTGAGGCAAGAGTATAGGGCTGGTACCCTAGTTCACTGTTGTTTCCTCCTGTGTGAATCATTTATGCTTAGCCATGTAGCTACCCCTCTTACTCCACTTCTGGTGGAGACCAAGAGAAAAAGGAAGAAGGTCAATTTATTCTTTAGTCACTCTTTAGAAAAGGCAAAATAAAAGAGACAGGTGGGCCAGTTTAAAGCCTTCCTACTCCAAGTGTGGTCCACTGACTAACATCATCTCCATCACCTAAGAGTTTGTTAGGGATGCACAATGTCAAGCCCCACCTAAGATGCACTGAATTAGAACCTCCATTTTAACAAAGTCTGCAGTGATTCATATACACACTAAAATTGAGATAAAGTTGAGAAGTACTGGCCTAGAAGGTGACTCTTTCTAATGACAAAGGACAAAGAAAGAAAGTAGCTCACAAATTGGGGTAAAGAAACTTTCCCTTGGAGACAAATATGGAGAAAATGATGGAGATTTGAAAAGACAGGAGTTTTTGTGTGTGTGTTTCCATCTCATATCACCACACACACACACACACACACACACACACACCTACCTAAAATTTTCCAGCCCACTCTGGATCTCAGCTGCTAGGACTTACTCTCAATTGATTGCTAGGTATATATAACGTCTGCATCCTACCTGAGATGTTCACATAATGTCCTAAGCAGCAGGAGAATAATCCTTAACTTTCTTCCTTAGCCCAAGCATTAGTTTGATAGAGGTCGTCTTCCTAACATTGCCTTCACTGGCCAAGGGTTAGGAAGCTCACTGGAAGAAGATCTCTTTTTGATTATTTGAAGCAAGAATCCAGCAGTGCTATTTTTCCAGAAGTGGCACAGCTTTTTCTTAATCATTTGGTCATTCTTCATATAGCTCCATCAAACAGAGGGTTGCTGATTTTCAGGGTTAGAAGGAACCATAAAGGACCCGTCTATTTTCTTATCTGATGCTGAAATTCCTGCCACAAGACAGCTAGTCATTGCCCAGCTTACTCTTGGATGAAATAAATGAAAGAAAACTCAAAATTCATGCTTATATGCCATTGTGCATTCAGTGACATTGCAGCGGCCTCGCTGCATTATTTGAGAATGCAACTTTCCATTGATGACATGTATCACCCTCTTCTTAGTCTGGGGTGCTTCTCTTATCAACAGTTAAGTTTCAGAGTACTGACACAGGAAAGGGAAAATTGCCCTCACAAACAAATCCTTTTGCCTAAATAAAAGAATATATAGTACTCATAAAGATGATAGTCAGAGCCCAGCGTGAGAGAGATACATTTTCACACTAATAATAACAGTAATAACAATAACAATAGTAATAAAACACTCCCCAAGACCTACCATTCCAGAGAAAATAATATTTGCTCTTAATATTATTGTTATTATTATTATTGCATTACTGCTAATAATAATGATAGGTTACATGCTAAGAGACTGGGCCTTTGGTGTAACTAACTAAGCATATTTAGGGCTCCCCGAAGGCATTTCTTCAATTAATAAAGGAGACTGACAGATCTTCTCACAGCCTACTGCCAGGTGTCAATTGATTGCCTCCCTCTAATAACTGTTTAATTTGCTTTCCTGTACTAATCATGTCATGCAAATTGTTGGCCTCTGTCCCTCACTGACAAAGCGGATGGCATTTCAATAGGCCAAATGGCACTGCCCCCCCACCCCCATCCCTCCTCCCTCCTGCTCTACTCCCATCCTCAGCCTTTTCCATCCCTGTACGCCCTCCTCCTGCCTGTAACCCTGACACAGATTTGGCCACTCGTTTCTCCGGGAACCCATCCAATGACAATGAGAGAGTAAATCGGTCAGACCTCTAGAGCAGCAGCCACAGGAAGAAAGAAACATCTCCTTGTCGTGTCTCATGACCTCTCTCCACGCTGAAAGAAAACTCATCAGCTCACAGCACAAATTAGCATGGCCTCATTATAGACACAGAGTGAGGGTCATATAAGTCCCAAATGGGAACAAGGTGGTTTGAAAAAAGAAATCGAAGTCCCATGAGCAGGGGAAGTTGTACCAGGGTGACAGAAGGTGAGGGGGGATGGGAAGTAAATATGATGAAAACACATCAGTGGAAGAGAACATTGACATGCAAATGTTCGAGCTTATGATTCGACATATCAGGGAACCCAGGACACAATTACACTTGATGACTGAGGCGTAAATAGATGTTGGCAGTCACCAACCCACCCATTACCCGTAACTCCCCTGTCTTGCTTTTGCGTATGCCGGGGTTTTTTGGCTTCTTCCTTAGCTTTCATCCTTCTGTCTCACTAAATAAAAGGCCTACAAAGAATCAAGCACAGAGAGATATACATGGAGGTTTAAAAATTTCCCCGTGTACCTGGTGCCCTGACACAGCTACGTCTTTCAGCACGCTATTCTGCCATCTGAGTGAACTGCCCTTCACACTTCATGTGAATGACCAAGGATTGTTACAAAGACTCCACCTCCCACGTGGAGCTTTCTGTTCCTGACCAGAGCACGCAGGGACTGCTCCTCCCATAGCAGTGCTTTTCCACTTTGCACCTAGTCTTTGCTAAGTAAAAGCAGACCCTTCAGTCCTTCACACAAGACCCTCCACACTACAACCTAAAATGTAGTTTTCTATTCCACCTCCTACCATCCGTCCACACTGATCCTACGACCACATTCTACTGAACCTCATGCTTTCCTCCCCTCTGCACCTGGTCTTTGCCTTTCCTTCTATCAGGAATCCCTCTCCTCTAGTGTTTAGTAATCCAGCATCCCATCCATCAGAGGCCAGCACGAAAACAAGCTCCTTCTTAAAAATGCTACAGGATATGATCTCTCTCTGTTAAACTCTATATCCTTTGTATCACTTGCACAGATATTTAATTTTGGGGAGAGATTAAAAATTACTTGAGGGGAGATACTTTCAAGACTCTCTGAAAAGCCCCCTTAGAACTTTTTTTTTTTTTTTTTTCTCTCGGCCCTAGTAGTTTGCTTTGACTGCCTCAAGGGACATTTTGTAATAGGTTTACATAGAGAATTTCACGGCAATCTGAAATGTGGAAATCTTTGTCAGTTTGGACTTCAAACAGGGAGTAACTCCCCACCGCAAGGAGTTTACAATTCCCTTGTCATTACCAGGGAGTACAGAGAATGTGGATTTTATCAATGGGAAATAAGCCAGCAAAGGGTAGATGGATGCAGGGCATCAGGAGTGTAGAGAGATGCTGTGGCACTCAATCACTTCTGCAACCAGTAAGCAGATAATATTGGAGGAAAGCAAGGCCTGAAGAAGGGTTTTGTTAATACAGATTTGGGACCTCAAGATCGTAGTGTAAGCAAGGACCTCTGAACCACAGCTCAATACCAAGCTAATACTTATTATCTAAATGAGACACATTAAAAGGAGAATGTTTGTGGAATCAAAGACTAAATACTTCCAGATGACGTCAGTTACTAAAACACAACTTGTCTTTAGAGTGTCTGCTGGGTGCCTGACACTGATATTGCGACCAAGCAAGCACATTTTGAAGGTGGGGGACTCCTAAGGAGTCAAGGAGGGGAAAAAAAAAGGAAGGAATAAAAACTCAAGAGCTCTGCAAAAAACCAACCAACAAGTAAACAAACTAAAATCAAAAACAAATAATTTAACCACTTGAAGACTACATAGAAGGCAGCAAAGAAGTGTCCCTCCTCCCAACTGGCAGAAAACCTCATTGCCATTGCCACCATCGTAGTTTACACACTGTATTGTCTTGCTGGGATCAATGCAATGGTCTACTAACAAACTCGCTGGCCTCAGCCTTGTGCCCACGAGCACGTCCTCCACACAGTCAGAGCACTCTTTCTGACGAAAAGCAGCTCGCGTCATCACCATCCCTACACCTTGCCCCAGCCCCTCTGCATTCAGCTTATCCCCTCACTCGCTCAGTACTTATTCAGCCTTTACTAGGCACTAAAGGCACAGAAATAAAGCAGGACAGGCTTGATCCCTGCACTAGAGGAGAAACGTTTCCTGTAATTAGGGATCAAGTTCAAATGTTTTGATGTGGCACACCAGGCTCTCACATTCCAGAACTTTCTTATCTCTCCAACCTCCTGGACTACTTCCCTTTGGTTTCTGTACTCCATTCTTAGACTCCTGCATTCTTACTTACTCTTGTTTCCCTGTTAGCATTCTCCATACTCTCTTTTGCCTTCCATCTTTTTCATCTGGTGCTTTTTGTGTTGAAATACCTTTCCCCTCCCATCTTCCCGGACATTCCCCTGGCTAGCTGCTACTTCCTGCCAGGATACCCTTTATCACCCTCTGTTTTCTGTTTGTGTGTCGGCTCCCTCCACTAGACCAACAGCTCCCTGAGAGAGATCCCGTGTTATTCACTGGTAGATAACTCCAGTACTCAGTGCAGTACCTGATTTACGTGGGTGCTCAATTATCATCAGTCCAGTGAACTAATTACAGTTTGACCTTGTGTTTCTACTAGACTGAGAGGAATAGATTCAAACTGTACTGAGGGCAGGGACTTTGGTTCATGACTATCTCCAGCTTGGTGAATGCCAGGCACAGAATAAATATCTGTTGGATGAATGAATGAAAGGATAAATTCAACTAAAAAAAAAACAGTATTAAAACTATGTCCACACAAGTGTGATTAGAACCAAAACTGGACATTACGCATCCTTTTGATCAAATAGAAATCCAGAACATTCTCACAAGGGATTAAATATCTTAAGGAAAATGCTTTTAATTTTTGAATCATTTTTGGGTACTCCAATTTCCCTTTTCCTCACATGGCACAGTAAAGGCACTGGAGTTGAAATTGTGAGACCCTTTTCACTTTTACATCTGAATTACGAAATGCCACATCCACCAGCCTCGACCAGAAGAAAGGCAACATTAATATTAATGCTTGGAAGGGCCTGCAGTATGGCAGCAGGATGATTTAAAGAAGAGAATAATCAGGGACTGAATCTTAGTAAATAAATCCAAGGTCCAATTTGTTTAGTCTCTCACCCATATTTTTAAAGGAAAATTAATATTCATTTTAAAAGACAAATCGAACAGATTCTGAACTGCTGACTTGGTAGATTTAAAGTGGAAATGTTTCTCTTGTCCCCAGCAGCCTCCTAGCTAATCTCCTTTTTCCCAGTCTGTTGCTACTTTATTCCATATACAGATATGCAGGGATACCCTCAAAATATCACTCATGAAGCATTTACTAACTTTTTGCCATCATGTATCTAGTACCACCTGGCTATCGTGGGGACACAGACCACAGAAGGGCCTTTCTTTGTCTTCAAGGGATTTACAATCAGATGGGGAGAGGAAGCATTCTCTTAGATCAGGCATCCAAAGAATAATCCAAAGAATATCAAGCGTATTCTAAGATAGTATGGTAAAAACTATTTTGAACATGTAATTTCTACCTTTGCAAATCTCCCATGATCCTCTCATGACCTTCCACCCCAGTGTAGACACTCTCATTTTTTATATGTATGTATATATATTATATACATTGAGAATATAGAATTATAGAATAAAGAATATTATATATAGTTATATGTATAATCTCATTTAATCCTCATAACAACCCTGAGCAGTTTATAATATGACCATTTTACAGATAAAAGACCTGAGGTGTGGTTAAATGACTGTTACAAGATGCTACATCTAGGAAGTGGCAAAACTGAACTTAGAGTTCAGTTCTGCCTAATTATAAACTTCTATTCTTTCCACCATGCTCTTTCTCCATCAGTTGTCATCTCCTTCCTTTGGCATCACTCTATCATTTCTTGTTATGTCCTAATATCTCTGTTCTACTGAGACCAAGTTGATCTACTTGGCACCTTTGGAACAAATTTTGCTAAAGTGTGTTTTCATGTGTTGTCTTGCCCACCCATCACCGTGAAAAACTTAGAAGGAGTCAGCACAGCGAATAGGTTCAAAGTGTAATATCTGAAAGCAAACTGTCTCATATTCAAATTCTGACATCACCCTTTTATAGGTGTATGACCTTGGACAAATTACTTTACCTATTTGTGTTTCCTTATCTGTAAAATGGAACAATAATAATAGTATCCACTAGTGTCATTAACTATCTTTGATAACATGCTGGTTACTGTATTTTATTTACATTAGTGATTTAGGAATAGCCATCTAGATGTATACGTCTTAGGCAGTTATAGCATTGAAGACTCAAAAAAATGGTTTGAGGATAGAAGTTTTAAATGTCAAATTACCTCGCCCAATAGAAGATAAAATAATGATAATTATTTAATGATAGAGACAGAATTAAACGTTTGTAGGTATTTTAGTACAATCCTTTCATTTAACACATGGGGAAACTGAAGCCCAAAAATAATTAAAAAAAAAAAAAAAACTGTCCAAATTCACATATCTGGTGGAGGATCTCTCATGAGCAGTTTCTGAGACTTTAACTCATTTAGTCCATAGATGTTGTTCCACGCTCTAATCCAAAGATCAGACTCCAAACAGCCCTGGCCCACTCCTTTGCCCCATTTTTAGCCATCTCTCCATTGGCGAAAATGCTGGTACCTTATAAAGCCCAACTGAGCTTTCTGAACTGGGTCTTACGATTTATACTGGCTTTAAATTATTTCAAATTATTTTAATGAAATAAATGTTTTAACCATGAGTGGAAAATCTAGTTTACCTCATTTCAATACATATGGTCCTGGCACCGTATGCTAGATGTTGGGGATAATAAAGTGGAATAAACATCAGGGTCCCGGCTCTCTTTAGCTAGTTCATCAGGTTTTACATCTTACCTGGGGAATTCTCTTTTCTTTAATTAGGTTACCTTAATAAGACCAAAACAAACATTTACTGCTTGAATATCAGCATATTCTTTTGTCTAATTGTAGGAAGAAATAAAGAATGAGATAAGACTTCAGGAATTTAAGAATTCCATGTTTCTAGGAGCTCCTTTTGGCACATTATTTATTTCATAAACCTAAGCTCCCTTCCCAGTCGTTTTTCTTCTCAAATAAAATCTTTGTTTTGAATATTAACCAAGATCGTAAGACTATGTGTCAGTTTCTAGAGGCTATAGAAAACACACACACACACACACACACACACACACATACATGCTCTCTCTATATAAAGCAGATTATTTATATCTCAGAATATGTTTTCAACAATGAGATATTGCAACATTTGTAGAATTTAGGATCTAGTGCTAGGTCTTTGATATTCTTCAATGTAGGTACCATAATAATATAATTGTCACTATCACTAATTTTATTTAGTCTTTACAGATCCCGTGCTAAGGACCTTACATACATTATCTTGTGTGATTCTTACACATAAAAAGGCATTATTATCCCAATTTTACAGATGAGACAATTGAGGCCTAGGCCATATAAACTTTCCCAAAGCTATGTGGTTTCTACACGGTAGAACTGGAATTTACACCCAGGTCAGCCTGACCAGGATTTATGCATCTTTCTAGTCCCCAGGACCTTTTTTGCACAAAGTAGGTCTTCAGTAAGTCCTTACTGAACCACTGAATGCTGAAACAGTAGAAAAGCAACAAAAATGCTCTATTGTGAAATAAACTCCTAGAAAAGCTTAGCAACCAGACTTTGAAACAGAATCCCTTGCGATCAGGTCTATATAGTTTTGTGAAAGACCCTGAAGCAGCTTTGCAGAAACTGCCCAAACGTGCAGCAGTGAATTCTGAAGGGGTTATGAGCACATTTTTATTGCTACAGGAAAGGAAATAGAATTTTTAGTCATAATTCATCTAATAATGCAAGCCAAGTTTTGCTCTACTGAGATTTCAGGGGAAAAAAGAATTTAAAAAGTATCACAGGTAACCCCTGTACAAAACTTCCAGGCTTGGACCCAAATGAAATGCCATTGTTTAATAAGGGGAACTAGGATACCAAATGCTATTAGACTCCATGTATAGTTCTCCCAAGCCAGCTCCTGCTTTCAGAGGACATCTGGCTCAACAGTTTTAGTACCCCCATCACCATCACTAGCTTAACACGGGCATGCACACATACACACCATTTTGATGTGGAAATTTTCAGTTATATAAAGGAATTCATTGTTGGTCCTATACTTGTGCTTTTCAAAGCGTGATCCACAGACCAGCAGTATCAGCATCACCTGCTCTTTATTAGAAATGCAGATGCTCAGGCCTTATCCCAAATCGAATGAATCAGAATCTGCATTTTAGCACAATCCCCCAGTCATTCACATAGACGATCATTTCAACCACTTGATTTTGCTGGTACTCTGCAGTCCAGTTGAATCTGAGACTGAACTAAGGCCCTGCAACCTTCTTCCATGCACTGTGGCAATGCAAGGGCCAAGGAAAGTATCCCCAGGCAATGATGAAGGGGTCACTTTTGATGGGCAAGTCCTCCATTTTGCATCATTAAAACATCCATTGCATTCTTTAAGATGGTCACCTTTTCTATGAAAGCATTTCTGATCCACCCTGCCATTCTAAAGACATTTTGCATGTGTATATCTGTGTACTAATTTATTCAAGCTATAGTACCACGGTATGTTTACAGAGTTTCTATTGCTTTGTACTTAATCTCCTCATGATTAGCACCTTTCAAAGTCCAGAACATTGTCACCTACCCTTATTTAATCCCAAAAGGGAAGGGAGGGAATCTGAAAGAAAGTAAGTATTGAAAGGGAATTTAGAACCAAATCTACTTTGGCCTTCATTTCTCGGGTTTTGATTTTAGATTTCCTAAAGAAAAACTACTCTTGGCTTTCCCATAATTACATGAGGATTCTTAACCTTTGTTCCTGATGGAAAATCAAACTGTATGAAGGAGAGTCATGTTTAAAAATGGAAAAGAAGCACCGCTCTACTCCACTGAGCGTGAGCTGGTTGAGCAGATTTGCAATCATTCCTCATATCAGGGCTTGAGACTGGTTTGTGGACACGGCCACAGCTGTGCAAGTTGTGGCGTGGCGACCAGGGGACAAAGAGCTCTGTGTTTGTCTCCCGTGGCTTTTGTTTCATTTAGGTCCCCTGCCCCAGGAGCTTCGCTTTGCAAGGCTGAGGGTAGGGATAAGACATTCAAAGTGTATTTCACTCAGAACCACAGCATTTCTCCTCATTTTTAGGGCACAACTGAAATAGGGTTTTAATGTGAAATTTGCCTTAGGCCAGCAGACTGTTCCTAAACATCGAAAGCATCAGTTTGCCTTCTGTACATTGATGTGGTTATAACATTGTATACAATTGCAAGGGAACTCATATCCTGTCCACATCTGCCCTTCTCCTCTCTCTCCTGTTCCTCCCTTTTTTTCTGTTTATATCATCTGGCGCTGCAACACATACCTTTGTGCATGCAGCCCATGCCAATCAGACATGTTTATGGTGAGTGATGAGTGTGGGTGGGAAGAGGGAAACATTTCTATGCTAGACTCAGTGGGCTCAGATCATATGTTGATTTTTCTCTTTCTTTAAAAAAAAAATTCCCTTTAGAATTTGGGGTGAAAGGTAAGCACATTGCAGAGTGGATTTATTTACTCAGATGCTATGCTTGATAATTCTCATCTTTAAATCATCCTGTAGCTGCACTTCCAGCCTTTCTGGACATCAATATTAATGTTCCCAGCTCCTGGCAGTAGCTGGTAGAGGTGGCATTTCATAATTCAGATGTAAAAATTAAAAGCTGAGTGCTAGAGGGGGTACACAGTAGCAGAATACATCCACTTAAAATTTACTGAAAGCCCTTCAGAAAACCAGCCTTTCCCAGCCCTCCCGTAGCAAGGAAATGCAACATTAACAGCTAAATAATGGTGGCCGAGAAATTCACTCTCCCTCCTTCCTTGAAAAAAAAAAAAAAAAAAACTATAAAGGGCACAGGATGCTTCCAGAAATATTTTCACTTTGAAGATCTTCAATCGGTACCCAAGGGGAATGGGCGTTGGCAAATCCCACCTGAGACAATGCTTCACCAACAGGTGCATGAGAGTCAATGGTCCTAGTCAGCAGAGGGCTGACATCACCAGGTATCTCATGAATGTGCCCCTCATGATTATTGGTAGAGAACTCCATGGAGAAAGGTCTCACGATGCCACTTATTCATTAGTCATCGGTGCCATGGTCTTATTTCCCTTTTTGTCAAAAAACTGTTCCCTTCATGTTTTTATGTTGTAGGGAACCTAGGTTCTCAATCCTCTGCAGAGAGAAAGGCTGGCTCATCATTATTCTCTTCATATTATTCTCTTCTTTCAAAAACAAGTAGGTCCCCACATATGAAAAGATGTATGTACTTGGAAAGAGTTTAAGAATGATCATAACTAATTATAAATTAAAATAAATGCTTACTAAAACAAAATAATTAAAACAGACACTTCACCATAAACTCATCATGATAAGTCCATCCAAGCAAAGAAAGAAAACTAGTCTCACTTTATCATCATGTCTTACTAGAGCCATCCCTGTCTACCAACTGCTGATATTATTTTAGAGTTGGAACAAATAAAATGAAAAGAAAGCAGAAAAAGGGATAAAGTCTCCATCAACTCCCTCATCTCTTCCAGTGGTTTTTGTTTGTTTGTTTGGGGAGGTTTTGTTATTTTTTATTTTGTTTTTAATATCTAGCTCTTTCTAGTAAAGAAGAGAATGTGGCCTCTTGTCAATTCTGGCCAAGGTTCTACATTCTTGGCCACTTCTTTTCATGATTTAAAATGCTCTACTTCAAAAACAGAGCTGCTTTCTATAGATATTCTGAGCCAACGTCTACATCCAAATAATTATTAGAGAATTGATTAGTGAGGAATTTCATAGTTACTTATAAACCTCTATTTCAAATGAGGCCGCTTTTTCTAAAAAGGATATATGCCATGACAGGTGTTTCCACAATGTTGTTGTTGTTTTTTCATGATGTAACCTAAAATAGGTAAGTGCCTCTTGCTTGAGATTCACTTTATCCTGGTAATTTCTGTCCTCCTCATTGCTAAAGTGATTTTTCTAAAGAAGAAAGGCATGCATTGCTTCTTAAAAGAGTTTCTTTTTCCTTTGTCTTCTGTCTTATTATTTTCTTTAAGATGTGTTGAAAACGTTTTTTTATTCCCTATGACTCCAGGCCCGTAAGCAGCTTGTTTGTTAGGCCCTACTGGGGACAGAGTACAGACTAATTTTCATAAGTTGCAACAATTCCAAAGCATGAAAAAAATACATATATATATATTTTTTAAAGATCAAAATAGGCTGTCCATTAGCCTGTTGTAAACCTGTATGCAGAATGTCTTTACATTTTAGTTGCTTTATTTTTAGCATAGCCAGTCTCTCAGTTAAAGGAACACTTTCTAACCTGTTTTTTCAGCCTATCAGGAATGAGAAACCAGGGACCAGAAGCTATAATCTCTACAGGCTATGTTCTGCTAACCAAAGCCAGGCAAGGAGGCCAATTCCATAAAGCACTACAAATATTTGTGTGGTTCAAAGGGGCAAGGAGATGTCCCTGGCTAGGAGGAAATCTATAAACAAGACAGACAAGAGATTTTACAAAGCTTAGCAAAACGAAATGGAGGATGGGTGGGGGAAAAGGGAGACAAGGAGGGTTTGAGTTCAAACTCGGATTTAGATTTTATATGAGGACAGCTCAATACAGCTGCAGAGATGAAGCCCTTTTATTTTATTTTTTTTGCAAAGGCCAATAAAAAATGCCAGACTTCCAACACTCTGCGAGATGCTCCTGCCTCATCTCGGATTCTGGTCTCCTTCCACCACTCACATTGGCCTATTTGCTGTAGCTTCACACTCCTCGGGCACCAGAGCAGATGGCTCACCACCCACGTACTCTTCAGTATGTGAAGGCAGAGGAGAGACATCTTGGTGTCTCTTGCAGTGGGGAAGAGGAGGAAAAAATAACAAGGCCATGCTTACTGGGATTATCTTGTCCACTCGTACGATTTCTCTTTCCTTCCTTGGATGGCTTTGTGAATGTGATACTTTTAAATAACATGAAAGGCACCATTCTCATTATTTGATGAGCTCGACAAACTTTGCCCCAATTTCAGGGTATTAAGTATCAACATGGAGTCTGAAAGGCCGTATCTAGCATTGCTTGGCTCCAGTGGGCATATTTTCCTTCCACAATGATATAAGGCTGTGGGAATGTGTTAGTCTCCTGAGTTCACTTGTTTAAATAAAGTCCCCTGCCCTTCCATGCAGGCATCGAGGAGCGCAACAGGCAGTTGCCACCTTAGGGATCACTTCCGCATTGCTGCCGTCTATTTCCGGCAGGCACGACCATCTTCCCCGAGCCTCCCAAAAGCGCACTCCACCGTCATCCTGGGCCCGCTGCAACAGTAGTTAATGAGTTTTCTGTGTTTCAGTAAAATTTGGGGGCAGTTTCATCATCCATGGAAACAGTGGGGAGACTGGCAAAGACATGCCATCATTTTCTTGCATGTGAAGGAATTAAATGGAAGTGAACCCAGTGGTACAGCAGGGTTTTCAAAATAATGGGCACCATGTCTTTTGTCAAACAGTCTGATTTCAGGGTCCACAAAAAAGTGTATCAGAATTTGCATTAAAATCCAGTAGAAATGGTTCTAGAAAAAGAGAGTGTAATGGTAGAGAGAGAAAAGGTAAGCAGTTGACTTACCAAGATCTTCCCCCACAGTTGGGATCACCTAGAATAGGTTTTTATTGTAATAAAGGATCAGATGTGCTCTTGAGCTGATAGGGGTTTACTTTCACTGTTGTTTGGCGTAATTGTAATTCCAAGCATGGCTCAAGTCAAAACAGAACACTGTGAATTCTCCACAAATTATGCTTTGACTCAACAGGGAGGCTGTAGAGCACAGGGTTCTAGAGCCAAGAAGACTTGACCTCATATCCCAGCCTCAACATGTACAAACTTGGTGACTTTGGACACTGAACTTTTCTTAGTTTGTTTTCTCTTCTGTAAATGGGAATAATGATTGTAATTCCTGTCAAGATTATTGTAAGGATCATGTGATATAATGTCTAACAGGCCACTGCATGGTTCTTTGACATTTAGGAACTGTTCAATAAACAGTAGTTTAAATTAGCTAGAGGACATCTCATATTTTCCAGCCAACATTCCTAAAGCTGTAGCTAAAATCTGCCTTAAACCCTATTATTTTTTTTCAATGTTGAACAAATAATGAAGGGGTGGAAAACCATGTCAATTATAATTTTATTATAAAGATATTTATTCACTGTTGAACTTGAGTCTTGATGTTTTTCATCATAGAATAAGGGGTCTGACCTCGACCAACCATCCAACAAATCTGTACGGAGAACTTCCTGTTGATAAGACAAATGGATAGGATCCCTTCTCCTGTGTGTGTGCCCATTCCAAGTGTCAGAAACATTACATAAAAAATAGGACCTACATCCTAAAAATCTCCATGTGACCCAGACTGCAGCTATCTGGGAGCAGCCATCTCACTTTGATTCCTGGGATCTCCAGAAAAAAAAAAAATTTTTTTTTTCATAAAATAAACCTCAGAAATATCAAATATTTAACTTATGCTCGTGAAATATACATACAGTTATATAACTCAAATGATAAAGGTCATGATGCAGCAAATCCTACACAATACTTTCCAACTGTTCACTGTAGGACGAAAAACTTTGCAAAAGGATAAAATTATTAATGCAGCAGTTTTTTACACGGGGCTTTCCAAGAGCACTCAGATTTCAGTAGAGGCAATTTGGGAGTTAGAATTGAACATGGTGGGGCCTGGGTCCCTCATCCCCACTTCATTCAAAGCAGCTCCTCTTCTTTTATCTGTTTTATATCCTAGATTCTGAATAAACTGTCTAAAAGGGGGACATTCTGCTGTTAAAAATCAATCAAACAAATAAACAGTTTGAAAACCACAGCATTAAGAAGGTTCAGTCTGGTGACTTCTTTTCTTTAACATCTCCAAAGCTGACCTGTCACACAAAATTTATAGCAGCTTAATGTTTCAGCATTGTGTCAAGGACTATCCCAAAGTTAATGCTAAATCCTATCCACTCTGTAGCATAGATTTCTCCACCTTCTCTACCCTAGGAACCTTCTTATTTATGTATTTTGAACGGGGGCAAGGAATTGATCTCTTACAGAAACATGCACTGTGCTTTAAATCAAACCACTAACCGTGTGTGTGTGTGTGTGTGTGTGTGTGTGTGTGTGTGTGTGTGTGTGTGTGTTTATAGGACTGGGGGAGAGAGGATAAAATCCAGGTATAAAAACTTACATGTAAAATAATTACATGCCTTTTAAACAATGGGGATTTTTTGCTTTAATTTTCTTTTAGCTTAATTCGAACTTCTAATCACTCCTTTTAAATGCCAACTTTCCCAGATGCTGTTGTGAAGATCCAAGCACAAGTTCTTCTTCATTATCTCTCTCTGTGCTTCAAGAATTCATTCACTCACTCATCCATCCATTCAATAAACCTTGCTAAATTTCAACCATATTCCAGAGACTGTGGAATGGTGAAATGAATAGTCCTGCGATAATCTAAAAAGGTGTGATGGGCTCACACTTACATGGAATCAGCATGCAGAAATAGAATGAGCACAGGTTCTGGGGTCAGACCAGCCATGGTGTGAGTCCCACATCAACAGTTATAAAGTCTGTGAACTTGAGTAAGTAACTTATTCTGAGTTTCAGTTTCCTCATCTGTGAAACAAGGCTTCCTAATATCATCCTCGTACAATGCGGATTAAATGTGCAAATACGTGTTTATACACTAGCCCTTTATCTAGTACAAAATGATTACCCAATAACTAGGAAGAATTATTTTTCTTTGAAAGGCAGCTCAAGGCCACAAGCCACAGATTGTGTAAGTTCATGGATGGAATACCCAGGTGGCAGTGCCTTAGCAAAACATGTTTTTGGCAAAAAGCTCCAAAGCAGTCTCTGTTGTTCTCAACTTCTCAGGGAAAATTGTGCTGTCTCCAAGCATTTATTAAATTAACAGAACCTTAACTTGGTTTAGAGACATACTTACTCAGTGTAAATTGGCCTTTATTTTGGAAGCAAACGCCACACGAACCCAGGTGTAAAACAGAGAGGGTTCCAAAATACTCTACAAACATGCTTTCTAAAAACGATAATATGAAAGATTAATGTAAATTGATACTTTTCTCAATACAGGAGCAATTGCCTGGGAGTGACTTAGGAGATTTAAGCCAGCAGCAGCAGGATAACAGCTAACACACTGAAGCAATAATAACTAAATGGTATCCTGAGTTATTAGTGCAATTTCTAAAAGAGCCTAGTTCGTTATGAGGATATGGTGATCAAACAAAGCAAATTTGGCTCCATAATACTTTGCACATTCTGCATATTTTTAATGCTTGAGGCTTAAAAAGCTGGGAATGCAAGCATTTGGCTTAGTATTGGGACTTTTCTTGTGTATTAGTTTTCTATTGCTGCTATAACAAATTATCCCAAACTTGGTGCCTTAAAACAACATACATTTATTATCTTGGAACTCCATAACTTAGAAGTCTAATATGGGTCTCACTGGGCTAAAATCAAGTTCTTAGTAGGGCTGCATTCCTTTATGGAAACTCTAGGGGGTAACCTGTTTCCTTGCCTTTTCCAACTTCTAGGTGTTAGCCTCATTCCTTGGCTCCTGGCTCCCTTGCTGCATCTACAAAGCCAGCAATGTTGCATATTTCTGATGCTTATGTCTCTCTGCATCTTCTGACTACAACCAGGAAATGGTCTCTCTTTTAGGGATTCTTGTGATTAGATTGGGCCCACCTGTACGATCCAGGATAGTCACTCCAGCTAAAGATTTTGAACCTTAGGCATATCTGCAAAGTCTTTTTTGCCATGTAAGGTAAAATACTCACAAATTATGGGGCTTAGGACACAGACATAATTAGAAGGTCATTATTCTGCCTACCACATATGGCAATGGGGAGAGTGAGCTATTATAGATACTGTTAAAAGACATGGCTGCAGGTCTTCTGAATGATCCATTGTATACAGCCATTAAGGAAGACATGAACATTCCAGAAAGCTCTCCTGCTCTGTATTTTCTGTTAAACTTTTCTTCCATCTGTAAAATGAACCAGTTGGACTAAATGATTACTAGTTATCCTTCCAGTTTAAAAGGCTGGGATGCCTTCTACATGGACTAAACTTTATGTACTACTCTTGGACAAATTTGGATGATTCCAATTTCAAGGCAAATTAAAGAATCAGAAAGGGTGAAAAACGAAAAGGACAGAAAAGGTACTATCTAGACCACATGGATTACCCCATCCTGTGATCTTTGCACTGGCCAGTCCCCACATGTAGTACTACGTTCCCTGTGGCCCAGCAGCTTTTGAAAGGAGTGAACCACACACTGAAGTGAATCTACAGGAAAGTAATCAGGAATGTGAGGGGTCTCCCCAGTTTGAAATTTAGTGGAAGAAGCAACAAAATTTACTTTGGTGAACAGAAAATTGGAGAATGGGATGGGAGGGGGATATGATAACGGTCTTTAAATATTTGTCCTTATTGAAGAAAAGCAAATCTTATTCTGTGTAGCTCTAGAGAGCCAAGGGTAGATTAATGAGTAGAAGGCACAGGAAGGTTCAATATGAGAGGAAACTTTCTAAGAGTAAGACCTGGAGCAAAATGGAAGAAGCTGCTGGTGGGGCAGTTAATTCTGTATGATTAGACTGTGTGACCATGACCTAGAGATGGTGGGGAGGCAATTCCTCCACTGGTGGAGGCTTTATGTGGTAGTCTTAAAGATTCCCCCTACCACCAAACCTCTAGAAATGTTAGGAATCTGATTAATATAAAAAAATTAATATAAAAAATAAATTAGGAAGACAATTATACAGAATGTATGATTTAGATTACACCCAAAGAAGAATTTCCATTAAGCAAGGGTGGAAAGATTTGAGGATACGCAAGCAAAGAAAGTTTCTGAATACTTTTTAAAAAAGAGTTGGCATTGCATTATTCTTAGGATTAAGAGGTAGACGAGAGCCATGACTTTGAAACTGCATCAGTGGGGTCCTTGGGTCCTCCTGTGTGAGTCAGTTGCTGCTAGGTATGGGAAGATGAAGGGGAAGAGAAAGAGCCGAGATGAAGGAGAGGCATACCATTGTCTACATCCTGCTCTCAACCACAGAATCTCCACTTTAGGGCTCCTCGTAAAGTTTCCTTTAAAAATAAAGCTCAAATGCTTTTTTAAAAAGGTAACTACTAGTCTAGCAGAATATTCAGACACAGAAGTGGAGGATTTGAAATGAAATAAATCTAAAATCCTTTTTCCCACAGTTTTGAGATTTATTTATGAGATTGGTAGTTATTCCACTTGTGTAAATTTCTACATTTCTTCATGTTTTGATATTCCGCCATTGGGACAGTTTGTGGTGTGGCCTCATGGAGATGGACTGCGTGAATTTTTAACATCTAAAACATGATCATACTGTATTTCAAGAAACTCTATAGATGCGCCTTGTGGAACCCTGAGCGTTCACACAACTGAGATAAAAATCTGCTGCTCCAGAATTACTGACTTTGGCTAAATGCATTAGAACAATTCCTAAGTGTGTGTTAGCCAATAACAACAAACTTCTGCAACATTTTAAATTAAAAACTTCTCAAAAGACAAATGACAACCTAGGGGGAAAATACTTACCACTCATCACAAAAAGCTAATCTCTCTAGCAATAAAGGACTCCAAGACATTGACAAGAAAAAGGCTCACAATCCAACAGAAAAATGGGCAAAGGACACATATATAGGTAGTTTTAAAAAAAGGAAATACAAATCACCTTTAAATACATAAAAAGATGCTTAACTTCACTTTTTAAAAAGCCTATTTAACTGGCAAAATGCAAAAGTTTGATAGTAGTACCTTGGTGAGTCTGAGGAAATAGACAATTTCATATATTCTTTTTTTTTTTTATGATTGTGAAAAGGATTTTAGTTTTACTTTCTTTGTTTTTTTTTTTTTTAAACATCTTGATTGGAGTACAATTGCTTTACAATGTTGTGTTAGTTTCTGCTGTATAACAAAGTGAATCAGCTATACGTATACATATATCCCCATATCTCTTCCCTCTTGCGTCTCCCTCCCATCCTCCCTATTCCACCCTTCTAGGTGGTCACAAAGCACTGAGCTGATCTCCCTGTGCTATGTGGCTGCTTCCCACTAGCTATCTATTTTACATTTGGTAGTGTATATATGTCCATGCCATTCTCTCACTTCATCCCATCTTAACCTTCTCCCTCCCCGTGTCCTAGAGTCCATTCTCTACATTTGCATCTTTATTCCTGTCTTGCCCCTAGGTTCTTCAGAACCATTTTCTTTTTTTAGATTCCATATATATGTGTTAGCATATGTTATTTGTTTTTCTCTTTCTGACTTACTTCACTCTGTATGACAGACTCTAGGTCCATCCACCTCACTACAAATAACTCAATTTTGTTTCTTGTTATGGCTGAGTAATATTCCATTGTATATATGTACCACATCTTCTCTATCTATTCATCTGTTGATAGACGTTTAGGTTGTTTCCATGCCCTGGCTATTGTAAATAGTGCTGCAGTGAACACTGGGGTACATGTGTCTTTTTGAATTATGTTTTTCTCAGGGTATATGCCCAGTAGTGGGATTGCTGGATCATATGGTAATTCTATTTTTAGTTTTTTAAGGAACCTCCATACTGTTCTCCATAGTGGCTGTATCAATTTACATTCCCACCAACAGTGCAAGAGGGTTCCCTTTTCCCCACACCCTCTCCAGCATTTATTGTTTGTAGATTTTTTGATGATGGCCATTCTTACCGGTGTGAGGTGATACCTCATTGTAGTTTTGATTTACATTTCTCTAATGATTAGTGATGTTGAGCATCCTTTCATGTGTTTGTCAGCAATCTGTATATCTTATTTGGAGAAACATCTATTTAGGTCTTCTACCCACTTTTGGATTGGGTTGTTTGGTTTTTGATATTGAGCTGCATGAGCTGCTTGTATATTTTGGAGATGTTGGGTGCATAAATATTTACAATTGTTACATCTTCTTCTTGGATTGATCCCTTGATCATCAGGTAGTGTCCTTCTTTGTCTCTTGTAATAGTCTTTATTTTAAAGTCTATTTTGCCTGATATGAGAATTGCTAATTCAGCTTTCTTTTGATTTCCATTTGCATGGAATGTTTTTCCATCCTCTCTCTTTCAATCTGTATGTGTCCCTAGGTCTGAAGTGGGTTTCTTGTAGATAGCATATATACGGGTCTTGTTTTTGTATTCATTCAGCCAGTCTATGTCTTTTGGTTGGAGCATTTAATACATTTACACTTAAGGTAGTTATTGATATATATGTTCCTATTACCATGTTCTTAATTGTTTTGGGTTTGTTATTGTAGGTCTTTTCCTTCTCTTGTGTTTCTGACTAGAGAAGTTCCTTTAGCATTTGTTGTAAATCTGGTTTGGTGGTGCTGAATTCCCTTAGCTTTTGCTTGTCTGTAAAGGTTTTAATTTCTCCGTTGATTGTGAATGAGATCCTTGCTGGGTAGAGTAATCTTGGTTGTAGGTTTTTCCCTTTCATCACTTTAAATATGTCCTGCCACTCCCTTGTGGCTTGCAGCGTTTCTGCTGAAATATCAGCTGTTAACCTTATGGGGATCCCCTTGCATGTTATTTGTTGCTTTTCCCTTGCTGCTTTTAATATTTTTTCTTTGTATTTAATTTTTGATAGTTTGATTAATATGTGTCTTGGTGCGTTTCTCCTTGGTTTTATCCTGTATGGGACTCTCTGCACTTCCTGGACTTGATTGACTATTTCCTTTCCCATATTAAGGAAGTTTTCAACTATATTCTCCTCAAATAATTTTTCAGTTCCTTTCTTTTTCTCTTCTTCTTCTGGGACCCTTATAATTTGAATATTGGTGTGTTTAATGTTGTCCCAGAGGTCTCTGAAACTGTCCTCAATTCTTTTCATTCTTTTTTCTTTATTCTGCTCTGTGGTAGTTATTTACACTCTTTTATCTTCCAGGTCACTTATCCGTTCTTCTGCCTCAGTTATTCTGCTATTGGTTCCTTCTAGAGAATTTCCAATTTCATTTATTGTGTTGTTCATCATTGTTTGTTTGCTCTTTAGTTCTTCTAGGTCCTTGTTAAACGTTTCTTGTATTTTCTCCATTCTATTTCAAGATTTTGGATCATCTTTACTCTGAATTCTCATTACTCTAAATTCTTTTTCAGGTAGACTGCCTATTTCCTCTTCATTTGTTTGGTCTGGTGGGTTTTTACTTTGCTCCTTTATCTGCTGCGTATTTCTCTGTCTTCTCATTTTGCTTAACTTACTGTGTTTGGGGTCTCCTTTTCGCAGGCTGCAGTTTCATAGTTCCCATTGTTTTTGGTGTCTGCCCCCAGTGGATAAGGTTAGTTCAGTGGGTTGTGTAGGCTTCCTGGTGGAGGGGATTGGTGCCTGTGTTCTGGTGGATGAGACTGGATCTTGTCTTTCTGATGGGCAGGACCATGTCCAGTGGTGCGTTTTGGGGTGTCTGTAACCTTATTATGATTTTAGGGAGCCTCTCTGCTAATGGGCAGAGTTGTGTTCCTGTCTTGCTAGTTGTTTGGCATGGGGTGTCCAGCACTGGAGCTTGCTGGTCATTGAGTGGAGCTGGGCCTTAGCGTTGAGATGGAGATTTCTGGGAGAGCTCTCACCAATTATTATTACATTAGTCCAGGTGGTCTTTGGTGGTCTAATGTCCTGAACTCAGCTCTCCCACCTCAGAGGCTCAGGCCTGACACCTGGCCAGAGCCCCAAGACCCTGTCAGCCACATAGCTTTGCCACTCAGTTTTTCTGGGGGTTGAATAGGTCTTCTTGCAAGTCCAACTCACATGCATTGAAACCTGGTTATGCACGGATCTTTATTGTCCTTTCTGGTGTCCAAGTTCTTCTGCTAGTGTTCAGCCACTGTTCTGTGAGAATTGTTCCATCTGTAGATGTATTCTTGATGTATTTGTGGAGACAGATGAACTCCATGTCCTCCTACTCATCTGCCATCTTGAAAAACTCCTCCATATATTCTTATATGCTGTTCCATTGAGGGCTACTTGATAATTTTTATCAAAACTATAAATGAGTATATTCTTTGACACATCAATCCTAATTCAGAGGATTTACCTTGCAGATATAGCGCATATAAAAAAATTTATGTATGAAATTATTCATTACACTGTTGTTTATAATAACACAAAATTGTAAATAATCTAAATAAATTGACTATACAAATAATGGAAATCCATATAGTGAGATAATATGTAGCTGAAAAGATGAATGCAGTCACTTTGTATGCACTGAGTTGCATGATCTAGATCTGTAGAAAATCTTTCATATCAAAAAACAGTAAGATGCAGAACACTGCGCAGAATAGCAGAATATTTGCCCTTTTATGTAAAATGTATCCAATGATATATATTCATATTTGTTTTTATATACATCAAGAATATTTGAAAGTATACTTACACATACTAATAAAATGGTTTTTTGTGACTGGGTAGAGAAAACGGGGCAGATGAGACCAGGGAGGAAGAGGAATTTATTTTATCATGTTACACCCTTAATTTTCTCTGGTTACATGAATCTCTAATCTCTAATCCTCTTTTCAAACATAAATTTAAAAAATAACTAAATGGCCACCTTCTGAAAAGCTGATAAGGTTCAACTCAACAACTATTTACATTTTTTAAGTTAGCCTATTTCTTTAAAAAATTTTTTTGAGACAAATGAGAAAAAGACTGTTGTATTAAAAATAATAAAACCATAATCCATGTAGGTGAATGAGAATTTAAGTATACCAACCTCCCCAGTTAATGTGGATAAAGTGAGTAATCGTTTAATTCCAAACTTTCAGGCAACCAAAGAAATATTTTTTAAAAAATTAAGTTACGTAATTTTTATCATCTGATAAAACGTAGCCTACCATCTTTTTTAATAATCTATTACAGTTGTCATAACCTATACCAGATTTTCTATAGATGGAAACATTATTATTTTTATAAAAATTTAAGAAGATCCTTCCTTCTCTTTTAAAAATTATCATGTAGTAATTTCAGCAATCCTTCTATAGAATATGCAGAAGCATGTTCATATTAAATAAAGGTTAGCTATTTTTATTGAATAAATTGTCATAAGGCTATTTTAGGTAATAAAAAGTAGCTGACCTTTATTTAATTCTCATTACAAGACAGGCAGTGTTAAGTGTTTTTCCTAAATTGTATCTGTGCAACAAGCAGGCACTTAATATCCCCTTTATATAAATGAAGAAACAGGCTTTTAAGTTGGATAACTTGAACAAGGGTAAGCAGATATTTCGTAAAGGAGACAGAAGCTGAACCGACAATGAGATTCCAGACAAAATGCTCCTGACCACCACACACACCACCAATCCTATGCCTGGGGCAGCACACTTATAAGGAAATTCAGGAAAGTTTGGATTAGAGGAAACCGAGGTCAAGGTGAGAAACTTTCCCATGAGCCACTACAGGCTTGGACTTTACATTTTAAAAAGGTCTCCAAATGTTCTAATGTAACTAGAGTAAAGCCCAACACTACTGGTTTCCTTAGACTTTTTCCTGTGAAGATGCTATCACTTAACTGGAGTTTTGAAAGGATGCAAATAGCAGTCAGTTCAAGGACACATTTTCCCTAGAGCCTGGAGTGCTGCTGTTCTCTGTAGCTGAGGAAAGAACGATCCATATGCTTTGGCTACCACACTCTCAGTTGGCAAGCTCAACGTTCTATTTTCAAAAGTTTTGAAGGTTGACTTCATTCAGCTGGAGGGCTATCTCAACAACTGTTCCCCTCTGTATACCTAGTACTGCGATACAGTTGTGTGGCAGAGAGAAGACAAAGTGTTTGCCCTTGAGAAGGTATAGAGCTGTCAATTTGGCCAGCTGAGATTTACATACTTTGAAACAATTAAAGAACCATAAAAGACAGTTCATAATCAAGGGCCAGGTTGTGTGGTATGGCTCAGCTAGTTATGAGGAATCAGGGAAGGAATATGATGAAGCACAATAAAAAAAGGCTTTATAAAGGGATGGGTCTTGAGTTAGCCCAAGGTTATCAGAGGAAGGAAGTCATATTTAGGGTGTGAAATATGAACTTGAGAAAAGACTGAAAAACAAAAGTAGTATTTTCAGAGAGCAGTTAAAGAGCCAACACAGCATTCATATTAATTTTTTTGTTCATGTATTGTTTTATTCTCATTTTGATAACCTACTGTATATTTAAACTCTGCTAAGCACAGAGAATATAAAGAAGAGTATGATTAGATCTTTATCCTTATCATCTGAAGATGAAGAGTTTACTTTTAGCTGGGGTGGGACTTTTGTATATTGAGAATGGGATAGTATTTATGATAGAGAATAATGGTAGAAAGATTCACTGTATGGATGAGGAATGGTGAATATGAATGAAAATATGAAAGGTGTCTAATAAAAGAAACCTGGGAGATGAAACTGGAAAAGTATTTTGCTCCAGATTGTGGAGAGTCACAAATGCTATGACTTGAGATCATAATGTATATTGAGAAACATAATGAAGGCAAAGGATAGAGAACTTCAGTTGAAATAATTTAAAAATAATCCTTTGAGGTATGGAGATAACTACAAGAACCATATAAAAGCAACATTTTTAAAGATTAAACTGGAGAGTATAAGTGCAGGAATAAAAAAAGGAATAAAGTGAGGCCAGGGAAAATGTATAGAAGACTTCAGGAAGAGTCGGGACTAATGTCATGGCAAGGGAACGAAAGTTAAAAAGTTTAAGAAGAGAAGCCTTTAGGATTAATACTAATAATAATAATAGTGTTTTTTTTAGTGATTAGACATAGATTAGGAAGGATTGGATTGAGTAAAATACCATTCCCAGGCTTAGGCCTAACATTTGTCCAACTTTATATGTGGACAAAAATAGGGAGGTTAAAAGAAGTCTTTCTAGAAGCAAAACAGTGAGTCCAATCTTATACATCAAGGGCCCATGTACTTGGGGCGAGATTCTATCTCATGTGTCAAAATTTATCTATAAGTGTAATTAATTGCCTTACAAAATTTACATTTCACATTTGAATTTAGTTTTCCACTTTCTAAATCTCATGTTTCACCATGTTACAATGTAATCTAAAAAGAAAAAATGAATATAGAGTGACATTCTTTATTATTTATTTTTTTAAAGCTCTGAATTATAGTGAGTCAAATACCGCAGAGAGGCTTAAATGGGCTACCTGAGAGAATCTGCAGAAGTGGTCACAGTTAGAATATGCAGAAGTGGTCTCAGGAGAGAATAAAGACCTTGATGGATGATCCAACAGTTTCTACAAGGTCTGATAGAAGAAGCTATTATAGAAGCCAGGATTGTGATTCCTGACAGTAAATCCAGGTGACTACTGACAAGTGCAGATGAGGAAACTGAGTTGAAGCTAAGGATTAAACCCAGTTTACAAGGAATAAAATAAGGAAGAAGGTGAGCAACATTATTAACTTGCTTCAGAAGAACGGGACAGGAAGTCCTAAATGGGTCAAAAACAAAGCAGGAATTTTAAGCATTCTGAGGTTATCTGAAAAATAAAGGCTGGGGCCACACTCAATTTCATATGGTCTAAAGCCTAGAAAGCAAGCACTGTGGACCAGAATAGGCTGTTCTCTCCTTTTTCAGAGCCAAGACCCACAGGAGCTCCTGGAAGTGTAAGTAGAAAGTAAAAACAAGTGGAAGTAGCATTGATTCTTTGATTTAATGAAGAATATTCAAGGTTCCCACATTAGGGGGGAGAAAAAGCATAGAACCAAGAAGGTCCTGAGAATCATTCCAGATCAAACAGCGACCAAGACAAATGAACTTAGAGCTAAAGTCTATGTAGCTCGGTCAGACAGAACCTTCAGTGTAGATAGAGGCACGGCTTGTGGTGCCCTGGTCTCTGCCAGAAATGCCAGTCTGTGGATAGACTTTAAGACTTAAGAGAACTCTTCTCTGGAAATGTGTCTGTTTCTTTATATTTATTTCTTGACTTGGGGCTTTGTTTTGTTTTCTTTCTACATTTCTAGTAAACTTCCCCTTGACAATTTTCCACCTTGTGATTACAAAGCTGGAGGTGAAGGCGAGGTGCCATCTCAGCTGGAGAACATTCACTCTCCTTCTTTTCCTTCCCTAGCAGCTGATGAGGCTGAGGCTGAAACAGACAGAGAGGTGAAACACCTGGAGGAGAGAAAAGACAGCTGTGATCACTGGTTCTTTCCTGCCTGGGGTGTTCCCTCACTGTAAGGCTACGGCCCCTTTTAAACATATAAATATTTACATATATATATATACAAATATGCAAAAAATAGTGAAGTCATCAGTGGCTACTGCACAGTTTCTTAGTCTTTAACAGAAAACAATTACTGCTTTTGAATTTAAAAGTACAAATAAACTATACCTAGAATGGTCTAAGATATTACATATAAACTACATATAAATGATAATGCTAGAGTAATGTGTTCTAACAGTACATTTTGCCTTTAACAAATTGCATTCCAACATATCTACTTCCAACTTCATATTGTGTTGAGAAGGAACAAAACTCATTGGGCACTTTATAGCCCAAAGTAAGAAAAAATACTGAAAATAGTACTGTTTCTTTCCTTCACCTGTTGTGCAGTATTGGTATGTGTCTTCATCCAGATTGGAAGTATCTAGATTTCAGTGTTAATGCAGGGATAACAGGTAAAGTTATTTCTACATGCTGGTTGGATTGGATTTTACTCTCTCCAATTGAGCCAACTTCCCACTGATCTCAACGGGAGTGTTGCCTGAGAGAAGGTGGTAAAATTAAGCCTCATAGTTTATAAAGTACCTTGGACTTTTTTTTTAAAAATAGATTTGTGTTCTATTCTACAGTGTTGTGACTCTTCCATGCACTAAACTCTCATTGACTTTGGAGATAATGCAGGGCATGGAAAAAATGGGGAAAATCCGAAGCAAATTGAGGATCTAGCCAATATCATTATGTGTGAAGAGGCAAATACTAATACCTTTTTTTAAAAGAAAAAGTCTAATGCATGTCTTGACTATTTGCTCCACTGAGAAACTACATATTGAGAAATCAGTTTTGTAGCTTTACGTGAGCTGAGGTTTATGGGATGGGACAGGGACAAGCTGATATCACCAGATTTATTTTACATATAACCTTTTCAATCTTACAAATATGAAATGCAACACTGAAAGTAGTCACTACTCAATAAAGACTTTCTATTGCTTAGAGAACTAGTCAATACACATGATATTCTTTCTGAGCCAAGATAGTATTACTAAAGCCCCTTGGGATTCATGCTGCCCACACAAACTTTTGGCTCAGCTTCTTAAAGTGATCACAAACTGCCTAATAATGAAAATTAGGCTATATATCAATACAATCAATAAAAATGTCACATTATTTTATATGCCATTCCCTTGCTGGAGAAGGGAACAAAAATGTAACTTTTAGGGTGGAATAAAGTGGTAAAAGAGTTCAAGGAAGGACAGGAGAATATGTCACCTGAAAATGAAATTAGAGTCCTTGTTGGTGTCAGTAAGGGAAATGGGATTTTATGATACCATTTATATCCTTCTCAAGAAGGAACATTACAAAAACACCAAAGGGCTTGAGAATTATGAAGGATGGCTCTGCTGTTCAGAAACTGGGTAGAATCCCATAAAAGGTATAAATAACTAATAAACATGACCCTTCTCTGGGAATTTTAAATCTAATGTAAGAGCTGGACAAACTTCAGTGAACTACATGTCACATGGAATATTTTCATGGCTTTTGGCATATGGAGATATAATTAGAGCTAAGCCCAACTACACACAGACATATGCAGTGAAATTGCTATAATTAGTGAAGAAATTGTTATTAACTGGGAAGTTTTGTGAAGGCCTTGAGTTCTGGATAGAGTTTTAAATGAAATGAACCATGGTCCACAGCAAAGAAAACATGTCAGACTAGACATTTCAAAGGTCAAAGTCAAGAATGATAAATTTAGATTGGGAGGTCAGCTAATAGATTTGAAGATGAAAACCAAAAGAGGTAAGAAGAAGGAGAAATGAATAGAGGGCCTGCCTCGAAGCACAATTAAGCTAACAAATCATGAAGAAGAGGTACTTAAACACTTGTCAAATAAATTAGTATTAACTATACATTATATTCTATTATCTTAGTAAAAATGGTTTCTATTTACTGGGTCCCTACCGTTTCCCAGGCAGGGTGTTAATTGTTTCACATGCATTATCTTTTTTGACCCTTTCAACATTGTGAAATAATATTATCCTTATTTACAGAGGAGCAAAACTGCAGGCAAGGAAATTGAGCAACTTTCCCATGGCATTTTGATTTGATAAAAGAGACAATTAAGAAACTCAATGCTATTACTAGAGAGTGACAACATTATAATGACTGTAAAGAAAGATGCTCTGCTGTTAACACTTGGGCTAGATTGGAGGAGAGAGAGGGGCTTGAGAAAAGAATCCTCTGGTAGCTCAAACATGAAGTTAGTATTGTGAACTGTTGCTGGGAAGGGGTGATCGGAACACTGTAGGGCAAAAATCAATAGAGGCCTTAAACCCTAGTATAAGCAACAGCTAAAGTTTATCATACTGGCCCTTAACATACAGAATATGCTGGCACTAAAAACTTCATAGCAGAATAGTTCAAATCACTGGCTAAGAAGTCAGCTTACCTAGGCTTGGGTTGACACTTCCAAGTGCAAACATTGAGATCTACAGCAAGTTACTAAGATTCTCTTATCCTGAGTTTACTAATTGCAAAATACTTGTTACCATTAATATCTACTGCCCCATTGTACTGTTGTAAAAATTAAATTAGCTCTTGCCTGTAAAATGAATAACATAAGGTCTGATTAACATAATACGTGTTCAATAAATGCTGCTATTATTGGCATAGGCACCTCAAATTGTCTATTCCTTTCTATACATAAAAACCTGGGAAAATATGCAATTCATTCTTCCCTCTCTAAATTCAGTCACTTTCAAATGTTTTCGTGGCTCACAATAAGAAAAAGCCTTACACAGTCATCACATGTGCAAGCATGCACACACACACATTTCATGAAAATACCCTCACTGAATGTTATAAAAACTCTTATTCTTTTATATTAAATTCTCTTCTATTTCTTTCTTTTTTAAAGATACTGGTTGTGACTCACTAAATTAACTTTATGACTCACTAAACGGTGTCAATCCACAATGTGAAAACCATTTCTAAATTTCTCCTTGGGTTAATCAAAATTATTACTGAATTGTGAATATATATCCCATTGTGTAGCATCACAAAGATTTGATTTTATTGAACTGAGCTTAGGCATTATACTTTTGGATTATTTTGAGAGGCTTTATAAGAATCAGTCTCATGAAATTTAGAATTTTATGCATTGTAGGCATTTTTTGAGGCTGGTACAAAATCTCACACAACACCTCATTTACAAGAGCCCTTGTATGTCTAGTCCTTACTTGTGCTTTATTTAAAATGGAAATTATGGATCATGTAAGGCATCAAAATCAAAATGTCTAGCTTTCCTAAGAGAAAATAAGGCAGAAATAAGAATAAGGTAGAAATTTTGTGTATTGGCCTTACCACTGTCTTTATTTTATCACCTTATCATATTTTTCTGCACTTATTTCCCATTGTTCCAACCCCCTTTCTTATTTCCATGGTATCATTTATTTATTTATTTTCATTATTAGTTTTTGAAGAGATGGTATAGCCACATGGTTCCAAATCCAAGAGGTTCAAACGGTATCTGGTTAAAAGTCTCCCTCTCACCTCTGCCCTGCAGCCATCCAAGTCTCTGTCAACTCAACCAATATAATCACAGTATAATCAATTTCTTGTGACTCTTCCTAGAGGTATATAATATCTTAGGAACAATAAATGTAAACTCACATATCTCAATAAAATTATTTAAGATGTATCTACCTAACTAGCTAGCCATTCTCTTCTCTCCCCAAAGTGTTATATGTATGATTCCCTATTTATTTAATTTATGTTGAAGGTCATTCCATATCAGTATGCAGCCTCTTCAATATTTTCCATGCCTGAATGATAGCCCACTATGAATGACCATTATTTTTTAAACAATTTTCTACCGTTGCATACTTAAGTTGTTTGCAACGTAATCACAAACAATGGCAGTTACAAGCAATACCACGATGAGTACATTTGTATCATGGAGCATGAATGTAAGTATATTCCTAGGTCAGATTCTCTGAAGTGGAATCTATGGCTGATGGATATATGTGTTTGTGCTTTTGATAACTATTGCCAAATTGCTCTCTATTCAGATTGACCAATTTATGCTCCTAATATCAACTATGATGATATTGCATGTACTTCTGTAAAATAATTTCAAATCCTCTTTTAAAAATGATGTGCCATTGATATCTGATTAAGTTATCAAAATGGAAATGAAATTTGGTTTTAGGCACAGTAAGATTTAAGAATTAGAGAAGCTCCCCAGTGATTATGGAGAAAGGAAGATATAGGATTAGTGGAGGATTTGGGAACTGCCAACATAAAAATTGTAGTTTTAACTTAGAATGGATAAGTTCATTGGATATGTAGATGGATAGATGGATTGATGGATAGGTGAATGCATGTTGGATAGATAGATCAATAAATTAATAGACTGATAGATTGACAGATTAATAGGTGATTCGGAGATTTCCCAGTTACTGGTGAAGGACAGCAAGTCAGCAAAAGAAGAAGTAAAAGGAGATGTTAATAAAATATGACAAAGAGTAGGGGATTACAGGCTAAAGAAAGAACCAAGAAGGAGAAGAATCTAATGAATGGAAAGGCTGTGTTGTCTAGAAATAGAGACAAAATCTCTGGGTGTGGCCAGGATAACATTAGCGAGGGGAGGAAATCAGGCCAATGAGAAGGCTAGAAGGCAGATTTAAGGAAATCAAAAAGCATGGTTTTCTATGGATGTTAACTGCCAATGCTGTGCTGACTTTCCAGGAACATGCTACGTGATTTAAAATATTAAAAAGATGAAAAGAGCTCCTTTCCACAATGGAGAGAACCATATGGCCAAACTATATTTTCTACGTAATTAGAGTATAACTATCGTACAACAAAGGAAGGATATTATATGTAAAGGCAAAGACTGCAGCTGCTTTAGCCCTTCATAGATGTGCAATATAATTAGTGCAAACTTCCTTAAACATCTTGTACTAATGCAGCCAAATTGTTTACAGAATGTACCAGTTTGAAGTATGAATAGGTTAATTAAATACTCTGTAGTATTTATAAATACCAACCTGTGGTTAGTATACTTAGAAAGTCTATTCAGTGGCATGGAGGAATATCTTCCTTGCAGTTCACATCTAATGTGCAGTATTAACCAATGTGCATTAAGATATTTACCAAAATAGAAAAAGATGAAAAGGAGTTACTAACATCATCGTGTTTTCTACTTAATGTTTTAAAATATTTTAAATATTGTATCATTTAATCCTTTGAGAAGATTTTAGAGGATAAAGTGGTGTGGAAGAAAGATAAGTCTAAAGGAGAAGAGAGAATAATTGTAGAGAAATGAAGAGTAGGTAAAGTAACAAGAAGGAAAGATGATCATTGGAAATGGAAAACAGAGGACATGTGTAAATAGGTAATAAGAAACAGACAAACCCAGCCCTTGATGTCTGGAAAACTTACTGTGCAATAGAAGTCCTGAAACTGGTCTCAGCCTGATAGTATCTAGAGAATGGTAGCCACCGCTAGAGGCTTCCACTGCTGTGAGGAGGGTGCAGGTGAGATCAATGGGAACTAACATGCATCATCAAAGCATCATAGAAAACACAACACATGCTAGAGATTGCCTTGTCCAAAACTCTCATTTTACAAACTGGAAAACTGAAATCCAGAGAAAGTAAAATGATTTGCCATTGTCATTAGGCTATCTTGTGGGAAAACTGGAGTTAAACCCCAGGACTCTGGACATTAAGCCAAAGTCAAGATCCAGTAGAGATCACTCTCCTTAACCCCAGGCAATATTCCTACATTCTCAATAACCTTCCTGAAGGCTCTCCAAATTCAATAACATCCTCTCAACCACAAATTTAATGGTTCAAATGCTTATGTAACCTAGTAAGGACCTTAGAGGACTCATAGAACAAGTCCCCCATCAATCATGCAGAAAAGAAAACAGAGACCCCAGAAGTTGCTATTTGCCTATATTTAACTAGATTGTGGTAAATTTAACACAATATTACTCCCCTGGATCATTATCCAATTGCCCTCATTTATTCCCAAAGTTGATATGTGATAGGCATATATGTATGTGTGTATATATACATATATATATACACACACACACTCCTTTTAATATGTATTATATATATACTCATTTTATACACACACACATATATACACATTCATTTATACACCACCTGTCATTTTTACTTAGTTGTTCCAGGTGAACAACTTTTGCCTTCTCAATCACTTTGTAAACTCCCAGGAGGCAGAAACCATGTCTTACATAGTATTTTGTCATCTTGTCCCATCAACACCTCAGGCTTGCAGTCACCATGTAAACTCTACCCACCTAAAGCTTTGCAGACAGGTGGCTGTTTATCTCAATCTTTACTTGGGGATGATTCTAAGTGAAAATTAACCTATGTTTCAAATGGCCCTCAGGATACTGCATTACGGAGATGCTAATGCCATTTCTACGTTTAGAAGGCTCATTGACCAGCTAGCTGCTCACTTTGAAGAATGCCACTTGATAAGTAGCTTTTATACTAATTCATAATCTCCTTTTCCATCACTCTCTTTTCTTCCATTTGCTGTCAGTTTAAGCTGGCCCAAGAGAATTGACTTTCAGTTTTTATTTGCAGTTTATTTTATTTGCAGTTTCTCTGTTGTTTAATCAAATGGTGGGTGGAATCAAGGTTGGCCGCTCTAAAACTGCATCCAAGCAGGGATTCTTAGAGAGTGGAAATGTCAGCCTACCTATTGGGAGCTATTCCAAAGCCAGCTGGAGCTGCCTCAAACACTCTTAATTACAATTTTGTATTTCAAATGTCTCAGTCAATGTGCTCCCTTTAAAAAAAAAAAAAAAAGTAAAATAAGTTCAGGTAGACAAAA
This sequence comes from Eschrichtius robustus, assembly GCF_028021215.1. Classification (NCBI taxonomy): domain Eukaryota; kingdom Metazoa; phylum Chordata; class Mammalia; order Artiodactyla; family Eschrichtiidae; genus Eschrichtius; species Eschrichtius robustus. The sequence continues at coordinate 83,556,527 of NC_090829.1, read as the reverse complement.
AGGAAAGGAAGCCCAGCAGAATGTAATTTTTCTCCAAACTTCACCTGGTGGAGGAAGCTTGGGTGAAACATTCCTTAGCATGTTCTTTCGAAGATGGTAGTCAACTGCTCAAATGCACAAAGTGATCTCTTCTACTGAAGATTAATTACCACAAGTCATAGCTCAGCCCTCACCTAACTTAAGTTGCCAAGAGAGACATTTAATGTGGGGCACCCAATTATTTGGAAATCACTCTGCAAATAAAACCCTATAATCCTAGGTGTTGCCAATGGCTTCATCAAGGAAGTAAGCTGATTTGAGGAAAGTGAGGAAATATATGTCAGACTGCACACAACTCCTTCATTAGCACCTTATTTCCAGCTTCTTTTCTTCCATTTCCCTTGCCTTTGATCCCACTTTTTTAACCTGCTTTGTTTTGCTCAGCTCCCTACCCTAGTAGTTAATGAAGTTGCAAACATAGCTGTCAATGGAATAAAACTGAACAGAGAACATCGTGTGTTTATGCCACAAAAATGTTCCCTCTGGACATACAACACAAATAGACTCAAGAAGAGGCTCCAGACAGTGTTGGCATTTCTTTGACTTTCAGCTTATGGCAGCCATCTTCAAAGCATAAATGGTAATCCTAATAACACAGTATCACAGGAATTCACTGTTAGAGACTGTTAAAATTATATGTCTATTTGTATTGGTTAGATGGTTCTCATTAGAATTTCCTATTCTATACTATATTATAGACAAAATTAATTTAAGGCCAAAGCTTATTTAGATCACATTTCTAACATAAAATCCCTATAATGACAACATTATGGACAATTCACTTCTTTGGGAAGCTGCATAGGACCAGCAGGAGGTGGAAGGCACTAACTAATGTTATTAAATGTGTATTGTGTGTTATTCAGTGAGAGATATTAACTATTCTCGTCATACTCCTTAGAAAAACCTGTGGGAGACAAGTTTTAAATGAAATTTATATCAGGTTTGACTTTAAAGGAAAATGTAATTCTCAGAGGAGGCAGGAGTGGGATTGTTGTCGTGTGTGTGTGCATGTATGTCTGTGTATGTATTTCTGTGTGTGTGTGTGTGTGCATGTTTCACAAATAAACCAAATACCCATTCCAAAGAGCACTTCCCTTCACAATATATACTTTGGGAGATCATGGAGTCTTTCCTTACTCATTATGAAAGTCATTTTTGGAATAAGTCTCTAAATGTATGATCATAGAAGAAAAGTAGTTTTATTAATGCTTCATCAAACTTTGTTTCAGATGAAAAATAAAACTGCTTAATTTGCCACAGTTGATTCCAAATTACATCAAACTGTTCTCAAAAGTAAAATCCATACTTAAAAGACAGATTCACCACTTTTAATGATATGAGCATAATGGGGACTGGAGTTTTACGGTATGACCTTAAAAGACCCTTCAACAATTGTTTGAGCTGTACCAGTATCATGAAAATAGGCATAGAGCTTTCAAACATCACTGGTTTGAAAGGGTAGAACTCATTAGAATATATAAAGTCCATTTTATGTAAAAAAAAAAAAAGACCTCAGCCATTCTACCTTATATTCTCACCATGTATACAGGTGAAAGAAAGGAAATTATCATTCACTTATTAATGTACTCCTTTTTTTTTTTTTTTTTTTCGCTGACCTGAAATCTTACAGATTCTGTCATATCTCACTGCCTCATTACCATTTCATAACCATAGCCTCTTAGAATGTCAGACTTGGAAAGGGCCCATAAATAATGCTTTAAAATATTTAATAAAAAGTAATTTATACACATTACAAAAAAGTTAAACTGTAGAATAAAGTACAACCAGGAAGGGAAGTCTCCCTCCCTCCCCAACCGTGAAACTCCACAGTTAGATGACACCATCATAACTAGTTTCTTGGGTGTCCTTCAAACACACACAATCATATTTGTGTGTGTGTAATATACTTCTTTTTTAATAAATATTTTTTGATCATGAACTGTGTCAGGTATTATGGTAAATATTGGCTGTATAACAGGAGGCTGTTTATCACATAGGACCATTCTCACAGACCTTACAATAATTACAGTAATGACTGTATAAATAAACTTTGATAAAAGTTCTAAAGTAAAAATACAGTGTGCTAGGAAAGCAGAATATAGGGGGACCTAACACAGTTGGAGGGTCACAGAAGACACCCTGAAAAAGCAAGAAAAGTTGAGGTCCAGCCACGGTATTAACTGCTTTGGGTACATTATCATTATTTTATTTTCACAGCAGTCTTGACAATTATATATTATTATTCCCGTTTTATGGATAACAAAACCAAGACTTAGAGAGATTAAGTAATTTGCCCAAGTGCACACTACTTACATGAAGCATAATTAATATTTCAATCATGTCTATCAGATTCTTAAACTTATATTCTCTCTACTACACTACGCTGTCTCCAACAATGCCTCAAATAATCTGGCAAATCATGCTACATTTATGTACTAAACCTGCAGGGGTCCTAAGAATGTTAACAGTCACTCAGTTGACATTGTCTAATGAAGACTATTTGTGCCAAGGGAATTTTGAAGATAATCCAATACAAATCAATATTATTTTGGATGAGAACAAATTGGTAAATTGATTCAAATCCTTCTTTTTCCTTGCAGAAATCAATTTCCAAGGAAAATATAGATCCCTTAGGGGTAATAAGAAGCAGCAATCTGCGACATGGTGGATTGTGTCACTCAAACAGATTTCGAACAGATTCTTTGGCTGACTTTGCCTCATCTCTCATACCCAGAGACTGCTGGCATTATTTGGCCTGGGAAAATCTGGCACTCTTCACTGGATAAATTTATGTTCCAACAATCCAGGGAGTTTAGCAAAACGTATACACATTTTGTATGTTCACTTCAATTATACAAATATTTACTAGACACCATCTAAATGTAAAGAACTGTGACTCTTCGCCTCTTTCCTCCAGGAATGAACCTACCTACAATCTAATAGGATGGTACTAGAACACTTTAATAACTTAAGGGAAATAACTTAGGGGAGGATGATGTAAGTGCTCTCAGAACAAAGTGCCAGAAAGACTGAATGGAAGAAAGAAAGCATATCTGGTTTCTGAGAGAAATGGCATTTGAAGTAAAATGGAAAGTGTGGGTTGGGAGAAGGAAGAAATTCCATGAGAGGGTACATATAATTGGCTGTGGGGAAGTTTTTGGCACACTTGTGCCACGTGGTTGCATTTGACTGAAATATAGGACAGCTGAGTTCTGGGGGAAGGAGTTGGTAATATTGTGGAGTTATTATTTGAAGGTAACTGGAAAACTTAAGAATTTTGAGGAAGAGATTAGTGTGTTTAGGAATATGCTTTAGAAAGATAAATTGGGTGAAAATGCAGAAAATTATTGGGATTAAGGGGCGAAGAGACAGTAAGTGAGGAGAAAAATTTGGAGTTTATTAAATATGAACAATGTGCATGAAAGGACCTCACTGAGGAGAGGTAAATAGGTATTTCTACAGAGTGCAGTGATCTATAGCACTACTGTGTTATAGCTAACTATAAAACATCTGCATTCACTTTCATTTATTAATATATATATACACAATAGAATATTACTCAGCCACAAAAAAGAATGAAATAATGCCAGTCTCAGTAACATGGATGGACATAGAGATTATCACACTAAGTGAAGTAAGCCAGACAGAGAAAGACACATATAATATAATATCGCTTATATGTGTAATCTAAAAAAAGATACAAATGAACTTATTTACAAAACAGAAAGAGACCCCAGATATAGAAAACAAATTTAAGACTACCAAAGGGGAAACATGGGGGAGGGATAAATTAGGAGGTTGGGATTAACATATACACATGACTAGATATAAAGGAAATAATCAACAAGGACATACTGTATAGTACAGGGAACTATACTCAACATTTTGTAATAACCCATAAGGGAAAAAAATCTGAAAATGAATATATATATATATGTATACATATATATGTATATAGAAAGAAAGAAAGAAAGAAAAAACAGTCTGAACAAAGTTTGAACCAGCTGTTGGTGAGAAACTAGAATTCTTACACACTGATTGTGTAAATATAAATTGGTAAAACCATTTTGCAAAGCTGTTTAACATTATCTAACAAATCTGAATCTATTTATACCTATGACCAATAATGTCACTCTTAGGTATGTCCCAAATAAATGTGTACCTAAGATGGAAACGTGTATAAGAATGTTCATAGCATTTATAACAGTCCCAATGTTTTACTGCTTCCATGCAATACAATTGTCCATAAATAGGGAAATGGATAAATGAATAGGTTGTGTTAGATTCCACAATGGAATACTACATAGCAATGAAAATGAACAAACAGCCACTACACACAACATTGACCAAAAACAGCCAGACTCAAAAGAACACACTGAATATTGTTCCATTCATATAAAGTTCAAAAACAAGTGGAACTAATCTACTGCGTCAGCGGTAGTCTACGGAGAGGATGAGTGGTGATGATCAGGAGGGGAAAGAGAGGGTTCCTGAAGTGCTGGTCAAGTACTTTTTCCTGGTCTGAGTGGTGATTACATGGGTGTGCTCTTTTTGTGAAACTTCATCAAGGTGTCCACTCATGATTCGTATACTTCTCCATGTGAGTGTTATACTTCAATAAAAAGTTTGTTAAGTTAAAAAGAAGTAACTGGGAAATGGGAAACATTACAGAAAGGTAAAGACATCGCAGATGTGAACTAGCAGTGAAGCCAGCAATATGTTTAGTCATTTCAAGTTTCCCTGTTTCATTCACGATAGCACAGTGTGGCCAAACGTCTGGCCCTTCAACATTCAGAGATCCAGAAATCACACTGGAAGATGGATAGGATGAATGAGAAATGTAGAATTACCTTCTGCTCTCACACACACACCCATTTACTCGTGGGGTAATTTGTAACACAGCATGAACACCATGCATTCAATTAGTTTTCCTAGCTATTTTAGCAAGTATTTGTTTATGTGTGTCTGTCTCTAATGGGGAGGGGGTGCCTCAAAAAAGGACAAAGAAACTGATGGTCTGACCATCAACATTCGAAATATTTGCTTAAACTATGTGTTGTCATTGTTCTGGCATTGTCATTTCCATGACAGTTAAACATAATGGTTATTAATGCGTGTACACTCATTAAAATCTGCATAAGCCTTGCTTGATGGTTGATGATCCAAAGTTGTAAGTCCCAAAGTCTGGCCTGATCTTGTTGTATATGCCAGTTATAACTGCATTCACATGGTAATGATCAATGGGTACTTCTACTAAATGGGTAAAAGTAAAAGGAATGAAATTAAAAAAAATTAAAAACTTGACAGCCACAGGAGCAGTTTGAATCACAACGGAAATATAAAATACTAGGGTTTTAAATTGAAATACAGAATCTATTTTTTTTTATTTCTTTTGCCCTGGCTCTGATTTGTCATTTGCAGGCTATTTGGAATCAGTGCTAATGAACTATCATCCTTGAGCTCGTTTTTGGTGGATAGGGGCTGAGGAATGAGTCTAAATAGACTGCTCTCTAAGTGTACCAGTATTAGAATTTTCAGCAGAAACTAAAGACTAACAGTCACAAAAAGGAATTAAGTACCCTCTTATTACAAGGGATAACTTTCTCAAAGGCAGGTCCTTGAGCACTGAGAGGACAGACTGGCAGAGAGTTTTCACTCCAGGGAGCAATGTCATACCTTCATTGTGGATGCCTTTCTTCTGGCTTAGCTGCTAACTCATTTTCCATATATTGAATCCACTTTCACTATTTAAATGCAAAAACCATAATATAACAGGCTTGATCTCCAGGGTATGATTAAAGTGCTATGGCACTAATCTATTTTTTCTGGTATGGGAAGGCAATTTCTGCTGAATCAGAAGAGTCCCTCCCTACATATCGATAACCAGCTCATGATATTTTCAATTCAATACAATGTTCATTTCTGCACTAATGGAGGGGAGTGATGGCAGAGACAGACCAAATTCATAGAACATACTTATATACTTAAAATGTTGGTACATTCGATAATTTACGAATCCATAACATACACAAACACATACAACACACAAGCCATGGGGGAAGATCTGACCTATAAAAGCTGAAACAAACGGGGTTCTTTGCCCAATCAAATTCTTGCTAATTCTTTAATCCTCTTTGTATCTCTTCTCAGTTTGATGCGGAAAACCTACCCATGATGTGCTAACCTTCCTCATTTTCACCTTCCCAGTACTAAGGGAATTAATTGATTGTTTTGTTTTCAAAGGCTTCCTGCAGGGCTGTAGACAAGCTGGGTAAATAAAAATAAGTATGAGAGAATAACTTGTGCCTGTATATGACATTATATCCTACTTAATTATGTTAATAGAGACTCTAAAATAATTATGAGGTGACTGTTCCTATTTATGCCACTCTGTTGGTATCAAATTTACTTCCCTCATCTAGGGCTTCAGGGGATCTGTGCATTACAGGGCTCTACTTTTTTCTCTGGGATCTTCCTTTTGACTATGTAATTTGCTTGATAGTAGGCACCAGAAGAAAAGTCAATAAAAGAGGTAAAACCAAACCAGTCAAGAAAATATTTATTTAAATATTAGGACTTTTTAAAATATCATATACCTATACTCTTTATGTCCCTAGTATGACCAAAGTTCAAGAGATGGAAATAACTTGTCCCTGACCTTTTTGGTGAAGTTACAGAAAGGGAAAAATAATCAACTAGAAGAAGATGGTATGCAACAGTTACAGTTTAATTACTCTGGTTTTCTTTTCATTCTGCAAATGTGTTTTTCTACTACATTTAAAAAATTAGGCTGAAATCCATTTGACCTCCTTCTAACCTCCAGCCATTCACTTAAAACGTGGCATTATCCTATGGACTTCAAGCTTTAAAGTTTAGCAAGAGAAAGGTATGTGAGAGGGAAGGAAAAGTGTATTTATGGAGTTGAGGATATTCTGTGTCCCAGAAATGGTCAGGTGTGTTCTATGTTTTGTTCATTTAATTTTCAGAATAATTTCACAGGAAAAGGATAAGTTTTACTGAGGTTCAGATAAGTTAAATAACATGCCCAATTTCACATTGTTAATACAGCAAAGTTAAAACTGTAACCAGGCTCTCTGATCCAAAGTCCATGATTTTTCCAATACAAGTTCCTGAAAGGTACATGTGCATTATTACACATTATCATCCAGTTTTTTATATGTGTTATTGCTTATGCTGCCATGAAAATAATTAAATTTAACTTAAATAAGACATATTCTTTTAAAAACTTAGAAAACACAGTTACCTCAGCAGGACACTAATAGCAGAAAATATAGCTTCATTTCTAATGCAAACTACCCCAAATAAGTGGCTTTATCTCTGAGACGATCTGATTTCTAGCAGTGTACAGCAGAGGAAAGGTTACAATGGTGATCATGGAGAGATCAGTGAAAGTGTCAGTCCTGGGACAGAAGATCAATTGTATGCATTGTGAGTTCTCCTTGCCCAGAACCCCAGGGACTCGAAAGCAATCCCATTCTGCTTTCAATGCCTCCTTTCTCTCTGCTCTTGAATAGTCCCATTTGAAAGGAGACTGTCTAAAGTTCACGGAGAACTAACTCCAGCTCAGAGAGTTCAAACATTTAGTTGAGCTAAGAACCTGGAAGGGCAAATTATTATTATTTTTTTCTTTTTTTATCTCAACTACTTCTACTTGTGACTTCTAAATTAGGATGGCAAGATTTCAGATACAGTATTTTCTGCTTCCAGTTAAGTCAGTTAATACTGTAATTTACTGTGTTAATGGTACCATTTGTCCCTTCTGATCTCACCCTACATGCAGAGGCAGCAATTTAAAAGGGGTTGCATAAACTCTCCTTCAACTAAAGGGGAGAAGGGTTGTGATTATCAATAATGCACTTTGCAGAATAAATAATGCACTTTGCAGAATAAATAATGCACTTTGCAGAATATAAATCAGCATCCTTAGATATCGACTCTGAAGACATTTGGGCAACCTTGATGGCATTACCATTAACAGGCGACTCTAAAGAACATGACTAAAGTACTTAATGCTATATTTCATACCACATGGTACACAGTTGCAGAAGTGAATTTTCACATTACTAAAATAATAGATCAGAATATAATTTGGTCACCTGGACAAACAGAATTGCTAGCAAACTGCATATATTTCTAATCAAAAACAATTTCAGTAAGGAAAATTTTCAACCTTGAGCTGCAGAAATCTAAGATTACTCTAATCATCATCTATCTTTTGTAGTTTTCTTCTCTTTTAAAATCTGCCTTTGTTCGCCAGTCTAATCACAGAAATCAGAAATTGCAATTTCAAGAAGACACAAAGAGACAAGATAAATTTTGATCCCAAGTGTTTCTTCTTGTAGAACTCCAAAAAGCAGTTTCAAGTCTTACAAATTCTCTTTGCCAACAATGATTAGAAGCCCCGTGGCTGCCACAGTAATTGTTCCATAATCATATCTGTAATACCAGACCTGGTTTATGCATACAATCTATATTCTAATAGCAGTCAACAGGTCACGAGTTAATAAAAATACCATTAACGTCCCCCTGTGACTAAGGAAGAGAGATATTCATCTTACTAAGCCACAGTGGGCCAATATAATTTCCTTGGCTGTTAGTATAATTAACTGTGCTGGCCCACGGATTTCCCTGGAGGACACTGTGGTTACAGGATGACCTTGAAGCGTGCTCTTGGTGGTGTTCTGCCAGAGGGCACAGATTGTCAAGGCTTCGGGGCAGCCCTGAGTGAGGTTCTCAGGAAGATGCCTGTTTATGTAACCTTGCTGGACACCAAAAGCATTTGCACACAGCTTGTATTGATATTTTCTCAGGTACAGGCGCACATAAACAAAGCAACCAATGACAGCTGTGAAGATGATAGTTTTCCTATGACATCTCCAGCCTCTCTTTGAAAAGATAAGCAAAATTGATAAAACTTTAGCCAGACTCATCAAGTCAAAAAAGGGAAAGGGCCCAAATCTTTTTGTACCTCTTTCCAAGGCCCAAAACTTACAACTTTGTTGTCCTGTAGACACAACATACCCTCCTGCTTTGCAAAGCTCTCCCTTACCTAATCAAAACACGAAAAGCATTGAGAGCAACTTTCAAGTTCTCCTACGTTTTTGCATTTTTAAAGCTTTTTTTTTTAAGGCATAGAAAATGTTTTTTCTCATTAAAAGATGAAAAAATGGGGATTCAAGATCTGAGAAAAGTAATGTCACCACTTATCTTTGAGATGTCTCCTACTGGCCTTCATAGTAAATTTGTTTTACTGATGTCTGCAGCTGCACGTGGGGACTGGGGAACGTGTCCAGGAAAGTCATGGAGGAGTCTAAATGTGTGCTTTTTCTTTCTCCCCACCAGCATAGCTCTACTGTTTCAATGTGGTGTTCTCACTGGTCACTTTCAGTTTCTTAATGAAAAAGTTTAAAGGTACAAACATGCAGAGAATGATATTAGAAACACATCTGTAACCTTCATTTGGTTTTACTTATTATTTTGCCGTATTAGCTCCTGATACCATTCTTTAAAGAAATAAAATGGTACAGATACAGATGACATTTCTTTACCTCCATCCTGAGAGATAACCGCTCTCCTAAAGTTTTCTCTTGGTAAAGTGCTTTTACTGGTAAGCAACCTGTAGCTGAGTTTTCTGTGTTTTTAAAGTTTATAAGTGATAGCACCCAACCCAGTTTGGGGATGAACTGTGTTCCCTCCAAATTTATATGGTGAAGCCCTAACCCCCTGCCCCTTAGAATGTGACTGCATTTGGAGAGAGGGCCTTTAAGGAGGTGATGAAGATAAGGAGGCCATTATGGAATACCTTAATCAATCTGACTGGTGGCCTTAAAAGAAGAGGAAGAGATACCAGAGAGGGGCACAGAGAAAAGGCCATGTGAGGACACAGCAAGAAGACAACCATCCGCAAGTTAAGAAGAGAGGCCTCAGGAGAAACCAACCCTGCCGACACCTTGATCTTGGATTTCTAGCTTCCACAACTGTAAGAAAATAAATAATTGTTGTTTAAGTAATCCAGTCTATGGGAGTTTGTTATGGTAAATTCCTAGCAGACTAATACAACCCCCTTCAACTTTTTTTCTGTTTTTCACTTTTTTCCTACATTGATACATGTTGCTCTAGTTCACTTGTTGAAGAGTTGCACAGAATTCATCATATGCATGAGCCACAGTTGCTTTATCCACTCCCTCTCTGATGGACATTTGGGTCACTCACAATGTTCTGCTAAAATAAGAAATGTTCATTTGAACCTGATCTCCATGTTTCCTCGTGCATACCTGAGAGAGGTTCTCTACCTACATACTTATATCTAGAAGTAAACTTTTCTGTTTTATGAGGTGTAGGATATACATAACATCACTAGTTTAAGATCTTGTCAAGTCACTATCAAATGTGATTGTAACCAAAAACCCTCCTCCGTGCAATATGAACAGTATGTTACTTCTTTACATTCTCCTCAAGACTTGGTATTGTTAGACTTTTACATGATTTTCCTAATGTGATGGGTGAGAAATGTAGATATCTCGATATTTCACCTTGCATTTCTCTGATAATGATTAAGTTTGAGCATCTTTTCACATTTATTATACATTCCAGTTTCCTGTTCCTAAAACTGTCTAGTTATGCCATTTGTTCATTTTTCAGTTGTATTTATTTACCTCTTTTTTACTGATTTGTATGATTTGTTTATATACTCAGGCACTCAATCTTTGCAGGTTATGTACAACTGCAAAATCTTCTCAAAGGCTACGGCTTCTATTTTAACTTTGTGAATGGTGTTTCTAATTCAATGGTAAAAAAATGTAATAAAAATCATCTCTATGGTTTGGTATTTTTATGTCTTGTTTCAGAAATCGTTTCCTATATCATAAGAAGAATACATGTTTTTATCTAAAAGCTTTTACACATTGCCTTTCAGATTTTATCCGTTAATCATCTGAAATCCATCTTATTATATGATACAAAAGAAAGATCTAATTTTACCATTTTCTATGTAGTGAATTGTTTCTATACCATTTATTGAAACCCATCATTACTTCTCTAATTACCCCCTCATCTACTAAATACTACCTCGTTTCTATATACACTAAATTTTTATATGCAGTTAAAGTCTGTCTTAAAAATGCTAATCCAGTCTCCTATCACTGAGGCAATGCCACTCTGTCTTAATAACTATAGCTTTAGAGTAAGTCTTGACATTCACAGCTGCTGAATTGGAAGACCAGATTAGCTCAAGCCTCCAGCACCTAGGCTACCTCATCATGGAGAACAGGACCAGTATCACTGTTCAGGAAGTTTTGGTCACAGATGTGTCAGTGTGGCTGAAGGAACAGAAGAGCGATAAGGGATTAAAAAATAGGATCTGAATGCACTTTAAGGAGAACAGTGGACTTCAGCCAGGCAGCACAGTGCAAAGAGGAGAGAGGAAAGTCTGCAAACCCTAAATGTTTAGAATATCACTCAGTTCTTCGGTCATTTAATGTTATATGATAAATAACACCTGCCATCTGGTAATTTTCAACACTGATGTTGACTTCAGAATGACAGATTAAAAAGCGTAAAAACATTATTATCTGGTTTTACAGAACAACTCACTATATTTGAAAATCTGGGTCATATTAATTATATCACAGTATTTATTTGATTATAACAGCAGATGGTCTTTATATGTATTCAAGAGTCATGATATACTGTTTGTGTGGACTCTCGTATAGTGAAGGAAGAAAAAGTCTAGAGGGAATATGAACCAGGGGTAAACATCGGGTTATGAGTATGACTTTCATGCTGTTGTATTTTAGCTCTGAGGGTTTAGATATAATCTATAACAAATGAGCAAATACTGAAGCCTGGGACCTGGTTTGTTCAATTAATTGTTGAGCGGTGAGGGAGATGAGAGCAACAGAACTCCAATTAGAAAAGCCTGACCCATATTTCCTATCAATTACACTAAGAAATTGTGTGCAAAATGGAGAAACATAAGAAAAGAGATAACTTACTATTCATTTCAGACTAAATCTTTGAAATTGAGAATGGGCGGGGGTTGTTTGTTTATGTTATCTGGTCTCTGTAAGAAGGAAAATTGGACTAGACGTTAGAAATCACTGGTTAATTCAATACCATTTCCCCGTAATGCCGTGCTAGGAAGTGGGATTCCTACAAATATTTCTTACGATAATTTCATAGCTTTACCAATTGAACATTAGAAAAATGTCTCTTCTACTGAATTTCCCTTAATTTTGAAAGCATTTTCCTACCTCCTTAAACATTACTCCCACGTACCTTCTCCCCTGAACGCACCCCAGTAGCCGCAACCGTCATGACAAAACTGTCTTGATGATACAACGGCTATTGGATTGTTAAGGAAGAAACAGATTCAAGAGCTTTTTCCTGGGTGGATGTATTCCAAGACAGAGATGTTTTAGACTCAATATTCTGCGGCAGAGCAGTGCACTGAAGCACTTCGGAATCCTCAGGGAGCTGTGAGCCAGCAAAATTCCTATGGTGCACAACCACATCCATTCCCTTTGAGCCACGCTGTTTCGTTCCTGCAGCCTGCTAATTGGGTAATGTTGGAACACTAGGAAAATGACTAAAAAGCTGTAATAGGTTAAAAACAAAAGTGTACATGAATGTGTCAGGCACGGGCAGAATGGGTGGTTTTATTTAGAAGTGCGTCCACTTAGTTGCTACTGAAGTGCTATGAAGAAATATATACAAATACATGCAATAATACATAAAAAAAATACATAAAGCAAACACATAGGAAATAGTACGGGCCATTGCAGTGCACGTCCTAGATAATCCTTTAGGACCAAGGCACTTACTGTCCCAGGTGTCTGGAGGTTTCCCCAGTGTCACAGGCTGCTGATGGCTCACAGCTGGGTCCCTGCCCAGTACAACTTTTTTTGAAGTGCTTCACCCAAGGTTACACTCCCTTCCCGGGGGCAACGTGCATCCAATAACTGGTCGATGTGGTGATACAAAGGCCTGGTTCCCTTGCTTTTGTTGGGAAAGGGGGTCATCCTAGCTCCAGAGCTCCACAGAGACCTGACTGAGGTCTCTGTTGTGTTGTTGCATTTCACTCAACTTCACCTTCTGCCCCGGCCTGTGTCCCCTCACAGGGGTTGTTTCCAAGAGCCTCCCTGAAACCTCTATAAGGAATTCTGTCTGAGTCTCTTTCTCAGGGAAACTGACCTAAGACTGTTGATACCAGAAGGGAGCCTAGAGAAGATTTTAAAACAGGATCTGGGAGCCAGATTACCCACTAGCTTGCTGTTGATGAGTCCCTTATCTCCAGTGGCAGGTCAAACACTGACAGGCCCGGCATATGGTTACAGTACAATTGCTAAAACTCTCACCAGTGCAGATGCAACACCTCAGCTGTTTGAGAGGTCTGGGGAAATAAAAATGATAAGGACTACGGAATCAGATGGCTATTGCTCGGGCTATCCATGCCTTGGAGAAAGACAACAAAAGGCTAAAGGTGATTAATCATCAACATAAGGCAAAGTGTGACTGCCAGAAGGCCTTCTTGGCAACATGTGGACTCTCTTCTCTGACAGGTGGAGGGCAGAAAAAGCTGAGCATCGACCCAAGATTTAATTATAAGAGTAGCAGAGCTCCGGATAGGGTTGACCTCCCAACCCTACCAAGTCTGCCTGGATCCTGTGAGATAATATTTTTGGAACTGGACTTTGAAGGTGCTGATCAATAAGAGTGAAACACGAAGTTGGATAAGGAAGAGTTTACTAATATGGCAGCATTCTCCCATGACACAGGATTCAACACCCTAGCAAGGGCAATGGGAGACAGTGCTCCTAGGATAACCTGGGAAGGTTAGATAAAGTGATGGTCCACACTAACTGAGTAGAAATGCTAAGTCTTTCATGGTATATGGCAGAAAAGATCAGAGAAGTGAGCCTACTAGAGTTGATACACTATCTGAGGTCAGAAAGCCTAGCAGATGACTGTATTCCATGAAAAATAGTTTCTTTACCAAAGCAATATGGGATTTGCTGGTAAGAAAGATACTAGCATCAATAATCACAGTGATGGCCATTCTCTATAGGCCAGGGCTGATGGTTAGAGATAATATTAAATTACTGGGCTCTCTGATAGCAATAGAAATGGTTGGATACCCAAATAATAGAGGCCAGGTAGAAGCCCTAAACCCTCAGAAGCAAGGTAGTATGTGCCGCTATTGTAATGAATGGCACTGTCACAGTAGCAGCCAGGCTAGAGGATGGTGGTTTGGGAGGCAAGTGGGTCTGACCCACATAGAGCTATGAAATGGTTAGTAGAACATAATCTTCCCAGGACCAAATTAGATGGGCAGGCACTAAAGATATTGTTCAATCTACACAACAACAACAACATCCAGATGTATGATCAGACGGCTGAGGGTGACAGCTAAAATATAATAAAATGCCACTATCTCAAGACCAGTTTTCAGACCTGAGCTAGTTCTCATATCTGGAGCCCTCTGACTGAAGGAGAGGCTAGGTCTCCAACAGGATGGATCATAACACCTAGCTCTTACCTATGGCCTATAGACATTTACTTAAGTAATCATACACTGAGGAAATGGGGGTACCCAGAGATTTCAAGGACTCTTGGATAAAGGTTCATGTTGGCATTATTATTCATTGACCTGAAGCTTCACAGTGATCCTGTGTTAGAGTGGGGGGCACACGTGGACTACGCATCAGAGTCTTGACCCACTCAACTCCCACTGAGCTACTCAATTGTAATTGAAATGAACATACTTAGCAGCTGAGGGAATTTCCACATAGGTTCCTTGATCTGATGGTAAGAGCTATCATAGTGGGGAAGGTGATATGTGAATCTCTGAAACTGCTCCTATTCTAGTCAAAATTGAAAATCATTAACAATACTGCATCATGAGAAGCCTGGAAAAATTAGAGCCATTCTTAAAGTATGCAGAGGTGGTGGTTCCCATCATATCTCCATTTATTCACTAGTTTGGCCACAACAAAAACCAGAAAGATTCTGAAGGATGACAGTGAACCACCAAAAAAACCAAGTGATGCTCAACTGCAGCTGTTGGGCAAGACATGGCAATCTCTGTTAAAACATGCTAACATAGTCTCAGGTAAATGGTGTGTAGCCACTGGTCTAGAAGATGCATTATTTTCCATCTTTTTCAGGAATGAAAACCATTAGTAGTTCACATTCATGGAGGAGAAGCAAGAGTATTATAATCTTGTTAGAGGGCTTGCTAAATATTTCACCCTCTGTCATAATATATACTCCAAAGAGATTTGCATTATTGAGACACTCCACAGATCACATTTATTCACTATTTTGAGACTATTTAAAATAGACTCAATAAGAAAAATATATTAGAGACTTCTAATAGGTAAGACAAAAAGATTCAGAAATGTGCTATATCAGTGAATTTTTAGGGTTTCTGTCATCTTGACCATGCTAGGACACCCTTCCAAAGGAAAAGACACATTATAGCATATTGCACCTCTCACAATGAGGCATATTGCCAGCTATGCCTCCTCAATTTCAGGCAGAAAACTATGTTACATTAAAAAAAACCTGTTCTGACCCATTTCCTTAGTGGAATGAAAAGTTGGCAGCTTTGAGAAGGGCCTGGGGTAGGAAAGAGCTCTGTAGCAGATCGAGGCTACGGTTCTGGCAATCCTGCCACTTGGACCATATGGCTCATCAGACCCTATGGTATTGCAAGTATCTGTCTTGAGAAAAACAAGACAGTTATGCAGTTCTGGCAAGCCTAATAAGAGAACAACACAGACAATGTGCGACAGGTACAGACAGGTACAGATGCTATGTATGAGCCAAAACACCATGGACTTCCACTAACCAAGTCTGATCTAACTATTGATGCAACCAAATGTCCAAATTACTAGCTACAGGGACCAATGCTAAGTTGGAGATAGGGCACCATCCCTCAAGGAAAGCAACAAATCACTTGGTAGAGGTTGGTTACAGTGGGTCTCTTCTACCCTTTGTCTTGATTCGGACAAGCCCGACATGCCATCTTAGCTACTGAGGTCCCTGTAGAATAAGCCAAGCTACATCACAGTTGAGCTTCTCCCTCTGCCCAATCCTGCTTCCCTCATCTCTCATAGGTATTGTCATGAGAGTGTGCCCCAATAAATCTCCTATAAACAAACTTCTGTCTCAGAGTCTGTTTCGCAGGTAATCCAATCTAAGACAAATGGTAAGGTCCAGGATTTCCCCAAGGGTGAGAGTAATTACCGTCAGAAGAGAACATGAATTAATATCAATGGACATTTTTCTACATCTGCAAATTCAGTAAAATGGTATTACTTCTTGTTTGAAGTAAGAATTTTCTTTTTGCTCAAGGGTGAGTTAGCAGCATCAATTTGGAGAAAGAAATTATTTCATTCACATTCTATTGAAGTGACTCATTGTCTCTCTGTCATGACCTGGGAAGTCACAGAATTAGGTCTTATATGGACCCCACATATACATACAGTCTATCAGAGTGCTTTTAGCAAGTAACACTGCCTCATTTTGTACATTATAAATGTGAAGTTGAGAGAGATTAGTTGCCTTGCCTAAGCTGCATAGCTGGGTTAGTGCTTAAGGGGACATTAGAAACCAGATCTAGCAATATTTAGTATAGGCTTTTTTTTTCTATTAATATGCTATCTTTCTAAGTCTTCAAAACTCATTAAAGTCTAAGTAAAATAAATCATGTTAATGGGGATATTTCACCTATTTCTAAAGAGCTATTTGGTAAAATATCGTGTGCATTTCTCAGAATATCATTATATGATGCTCATACTTCCACATGGGAAAAGAAGAGTTGTACCTTGGCTAATTTTTGCTGCCGAGAAAAATGAAAGGGTATGTCTTTAAGACCACCTTAAACAGAACTACAGATGACCCTTGAACAATGCAGGAGTTAGGGACACCAAAGCTCCGCAGAGTGGAAAATCCACATATAACTTTAGAGTCCACCCCTCGGTATCCTCAGTTCTGCATCCATGGATTCAACTAACCTCGAATCGTGTAGTACACATTTATTGAAAAAAATCTTCATATAAGTGGACCTAAGCAGCTCAAATCTGTATTGTTCAAGGGTCAGCTGTATATAAAAATATGGGAGAGCCCATGTTATCCCATATTTCCATGGAAAACAAAAATCTTTCAAAGAGTCAAGAAGATCTTTTATTTAGATTTTAAAGAAATAATTTCTGATATTAACTTCTTTCAATAATCACAATCTTCACCATCGGGTAAGTATTCTGAAATCAACCCAAGTCTCTTGAGATTCAGTTTATGTTCATTGAAACATTTTCTCTTCTTAGCAGTGATGAGAAATAAACCTGAGATGTTACCAGTGCATTCTTTGGACAATAGTTATGAAACGAAAATTCTATGTGACTTATTTATAATCAAATTATCCACTGACTGTAAATTGTACATCGTCATATTCTAAGGAGCTAACTAGATTAAGAAAATGAAATATACATAGCTGATAAATATCCCAGGTAGAATTTACATTCAGAGTCCATTCTGACTTTATCCTAAATTTTTTTTTAAAAAAGGTATAATACATAAACATGCGTAGAGTATACAGTCATAGCTTAGCACATGTACCCTTTCTACAAAAGGGTTGAAAAAAACCAGAAAATAAAAGAAAGGACTGACCAAGAATTTAAAAAAAAAAACAAAAAAGGAATGACATAAGTGAGAAAAATCAAATTAACTTTGCTTAATGGCACAAACAAGAAAACTAAATTTCAGATAAAGAACAGCAGTCATATTTCAAGAGCAACAATCAGTTTGCTTTTCTTAGAATATGGGTTTTTGTTTTTTAATGGTTGAAGTATTTGCCTCATTATGACAATGTAAAAGGGGAAGGAGGTATACTCTGCATACACAACTTGAGCCACTGGGGTTGTGCCAGAAAGAAATGGACTCCAGTCAGAGCAATCAGCTCAGGGCACCAGTTCTATCCCCGCCAGCTTACTTGCTTATAAAACTCTCTTAGCATCTCTGTGCCTTAATGTTTTATTTGAAAAATGAAGCCAAGGGGACAGGTAACTGCAGTCTGTTTAGTCCTACAATTCTATAACAATTCTTGTTTTCCCAGGCTTGCTATTTTAGAAGACATAAAACAGTCAGTGATTTTAGACATATTCATTGAGAGCAGACTCTATTAATAACACTTTCCATTTACATAGAACTATATACTTTTACAAGTTTGTTACATTACCTATCTCAATTAATACCCACGGTGAGGTTGTGAGCTAGGTAATCATATCTCCATTTTAAAAATGAGGTAATGTGCACTCAAAGAAGTTAAGTAACTTGCCCAAGATTACAGAGGATCCAAGGGCAGACCAGACTCAAAGCAGGATGTCCACACTCCAAGGCTGTCCCACTATCCAAACTACCTGCTATTGTGAATGAAGAGCTTCTTTGAAGGAGATTTCATTGGATCTAAGAATGAAGAGCTTCTTTGAAGGAGATTTCATTGGATCTAAGAAACACTCATTGCTCCAAAATTATTTCATAATTCTGTTGAATGTGCAGTGGAAAACTAGAAGAGATGGGAATACAGAAAGCCCAAGTCTACTTATATGCATATCTGTTAATCCTATCTGGGTGAGTTCCTCTACTTGTACAGGTCCATATTTTCATTATTTTTCATAATGTAGTTAGATTTTAGACAAGTTTTTAAATTATTATAAAGTAATAAAAATTACTAAAAATTATCACTTTTAAAAAGTGTGCTACCTGTTCTAACACCTACTTTCCGAAAGACTACGATATCTTTTGCCATTCTTACATCCCCGCAAAAGAGGTTCTATGGTTCAAAAAGATTAGAGAACTCTGACCTTAATTAATTAATGCTAACCTTAATCAATGCATAAGTGAATCAGGATGTCTTTAGTAGAGGACTTTTCAGAGCCTTTAATATATTACTATGCATTGTGAATCATCTAAAGGAGGGGATAATATTCAGTATTTCTCAGATTTATTTGAGTATTAACTTTTTTAAGGAAAACAATATCTCAACAAACTCTTGTTCTATAGAGTACATTTTGGGAATTTTGTCTTCTTACAACTAGAAAAGTCCTTAGAGATGATTTATTTTAAATTTTACAAGTATCAATGAGTAAAATGAAACCCAGAAAGGTTAAGTAACTTGCTCAGAGTCACACAGTTAGTGGCCTGGCTCATGACCAAAACCAAGAAATTCTGACTCCCACTTGAATATTGTTTTCATTTCGCATACTGTACTTCTGTCTACTAATACAAATAGTAAAAATAGCTTTGCCACCTGATACATAATTGGCACAGCCAAACTCATTTAGCATCATTCTAAATAATATATAGTAAATTCTCTTTCCAAATCTAAGATATTCATTTACTAGAGTATGCCTTATAATAGACTCAACATCTTTAAATATGTTAATTTTCTGAATTCATCAGGACACTAAACTTTATAAAATAATTTAATGTTTTGTCTCTACAAGTGTTAGACTCTTTATAAAATAAGAAGCTATGTTTTAACAAAGAAGGTAAAAGAAATCATATCAGTTGAGTACCTACGGTGTGCCCAGCACTTTCCCAACAATATCCTTAGTTCTCAAGATAATTTAAAAAAATAAAATTTTAAAAATTATTAGTTCTGTTTTCAATGGGAGATGAAAATAAGGCTCAGAATGTCAGTTAAGATGTCTTATCATTTGGCCAGTTAGTAGAGGAGTCAAGATTTCAATGCAACTTTGTGTGGGTAATAATTTAATTCTTTAAGTCTCCATTTTCCTTTTTATTTAATGGGGGTAATATCTAATTACATCCAATATGATAAATATTAAAACATTTTATATAAAGTGCTCATATACATACAAAGTACTATTACCATTCTTAGTGAAGAGCAAATATATCTTAACATTTTTCTTCATTTACAAGTCTTCTGGTAACATACATTTAAAGACAAATATCCCCATCAGAGAGAAACAGTAAGAAACTTCATGAATTATCCCTTTTGTTGTTTTTGTTCTAAAAGTTCCATCTTACTTTTAAAGTTGCACTGTAGGCCTTGATCATATTTGTTGATCAAGCATGCTTAAATCTGAACACCTTTAATGAGAAATGCAAGATTTATGGAATTCAAAATTGCTTTGGGAAATGAAAACACAATTTCATTTATTAATGGTCATTAATGGCCTATAATCAAGGCAGCAACTGCTAGGCAAATAAATAAACAATTAGCTGGTTTATTTGAAGTGTAAGCTGAGGATAATCCAGCAATTTGTTCATTATTCTTATCTGCTGGGCCCTTTACCTCTCAACTCCATAATGGAAAAGCTGGATATAAACTGAAAGTTTTTATATTAAATTATATTTTAAATAGTCTAGGTGAGTTTGTGCTTATCTTCTAATTTAAATTCTGTTTATATCTACATTTTTTATTCTGTGTTTCCTTAAAGTAGACATTAACAGACTAAAATACAATAACTCCCCACTTATCCAGAAAGTCCAGCTTGTCAGAAGTCTCTGATAAAGGCCTCAGAGAAGACTGCATTAAGGCTCTTAAGGATTCATGAGGAACTTTATTGACTTTTTAAATATGCAATTCTTTTAAAGCTTAGTTATCCAGCTTCTCAGTCTCTGACAGATTAGTAAAAGCAAACCAGAAAATGTCAGAAGCTGTCTGAGGCAGGTGAAATACGAACAGAGGTGATGGCTGACAGCCTTTTACCACACTGTCCAAAAAACCTGGTCCATAATGACTGTCCTGGATCACGAAGAAAGGGCTAAATGACATTAATGCTGCTTGGAATTTTCTGGTTATGTCATGCATTTTAGAATCATGACCCTCAAATGTGGTTAAGTTCAGGTAGCTGTAAAGTTGAGTGATATGTGTGTGTGTGTGTGTGTGTGTGTGTGTGTGTGTGTATTAGCAATGCCTTATTGTAAGAGGTACCATTTAAGAAGGGTCTTAGTAAAGGAGAAGGAAATCACTAGGAAGAAAAAAATGAGGCAATATTTTGAAAAGAGAGAACAACATAATTCAGTGTTCTAGTGAATTAAAAGAGGGGTGAATGGTGAGTTGTCTAATACAGCTGGAGTACAAAGTCGACGTGGGAGGGTGAACAGAAGCCTGGCTCCATCTGTTTCATTTAAGTCTTTAATTATTGTTAAAGTCTTTTCCTATCCTACACAATAAATGGCTCTACCTTGGGAAGGGATCACTCAGTTACTTATACACTGCTGTGATTAAAGGGCCTGTGATATGATTGGGTTAGGAATATAAAGGAATAGAGTAGAGTATGCCTAGGTATTCAAGAAGGTAAAAAGAAAAAGTCACCAAATCTATGCCAAAAATCTACCGTAAACCATATATTGTGCTACATTTTTTTTTACATCTCGTTTCATCTAATTTTCACAACAGTCATAAGGCACCAGCATTGTTATTTTCAGCTCAGGTGAGAAAACAGAGATTCAAAGAAGTTAAATGTAACCAGTCCCTCCCATCAGGAAACTTGAACAAGCCTCGTAGATAGCCTCATCCACCAGAGGGCAGACAGAAGGAGCAAGAAGAACTACAATCCTGCAGCCTGTGGAACAAAAACCACATTCACAGAAAGACAGACAAGATGAAAAGGCAGAGGGCTATGTACCAGATGAAGGAACAAGACAAAACCCCAGAAAAACAACTAAATGAAGTGGAGATAGGCAACCTTCAGAAAAAGAATTCAAAATAATGATAGTGAAGACGATCCAGGACCTCGGAAAAAGAATGGAGGCAAAGATTGAGAAGATGCAAGAAATGTTTAACAAAGACCTAGATGAATTAAAGAAGAAATAAACAGAGATGAAGAACACAATAACTGAAATGAAAAATACACTAGAAGGAATCAATAGCAGAATAACTGAGGCAGAAGAATGGATAAGTGACTTGGAAGACAGAATGGTGGAATTCACTGCTATGGAACAGAATAGAGAAAAAAAGAATGAAAAGAAATGAAGACAGCCTAAGAGACCACTGGGACAACATTAAACGCAACAACATTCGCATTATAGGGGTCCCAGAAGGAGAAGAGAGAGAGAAAGGACCCAAGAAAATATTTGAAGAGATTATAGTTGAAAACTTCCTTAACATGGGAAAGGAAATAGCCACCCAAGTCCAGGAAGCCCAGAGAGTCCCATACAGAATAAACCCAAGGAGAAACACGCCGAGACACATAGTAATCAAAGTGGCAAAAATTAAAGACAAAGAAAAATTACTGAAAACAGCAAGGGAAAAACAACAAATAACATAAAAGGGAACTTCCAAAAGGTTAACAGCTGATTTATCAGCAGAGACTCTACAAGCCAGAGGGAGGGCATGACACATTTAAAGTGATGAAAGGGAAGAACCTACAACCAAGATTGCTCTACCTGGCAAGGATCTCATCCAGATTCAATGGAGAAATCAAAAGCTTTACAGACAAGCAAAACCTAAGAGAATTCAGCACCACCAAACCAGCTCTACAACAAATGCTAAAGGAACTTCTCTAAGTGGGAAACACAAGAGAAGAAAAGGACCTACAAAAACAAACCCAAAACAATTAAGAAAATGGTAATAGGAACATACATATTGATAACTACCTTAAACGTGAATGGATTAAATGCTCCAACCAAAAGACACAGGCTCACTGAATGGATACAAAAACAAGACCAATATATATGCTGTCTACAAGAGACCCATTTAAGACCTAGGGACACACACAGACTGAAAGTGAGGGGATGGAAAGAGATATTCCATGAAAATGGAAATCAAAAGAAAGCTGGAGTAACAATACTCATATCAGATAAAATAGACTTTAAAATAAAGAATGTTACAAAAGACAAGGAAGGACACTACATAATGATCAAGGGATCAATCCAAGAAGAAGATATAACAATTATAAATATATAAGCACCCAACATAGGAACACCTCAATACATAAGGCAACTGCTAACAGCTATAAAAGAGGAAATCGACAGTAACACAATAATAGTGGGAGACTTTAACACCTCACTCACAACAATGGACAGATCATCCAAACAGAAAATTAATAAGGAAACACAAGCTTTAAATGACACAATAGACCAGATAGATTCAATTAATATTTATAAGACATTCCATCCAAAAACAGCAGATTACACTTTCTTCTCAAGTGCGCATGGAACATTCTCCAGGATAGATCACATCTTGGGTCACAAATCAAGCCTCAGTAAATTTAAGAAATTGAAATCATAAAAAGCATCTTTTCTGACCACAATGCTATGAGATTCGAAATCAATTACAGGGAAAAAAACGTAAAAAACACAAACACATGGAGGCTAAACAATATGTTACTAAATAACCAAGAGATCATTGAAGAAATCAAGGAGGAAATCCGAAAATACCTAGAGACAAATGACAATGAAAACACAAAGGTCCAAAACCTATGGGATGCAGCAAAAGCAGTTCTAAGAGGGAAGATTATAGCAATACAAGCCTACCTCAAGAAACAAGAAAAATCTCAAATAAACAATCTAACCTTACACCTAAAGGAACCAGAGAAAGAAGAACAAACAAAATTCAAAGCTAGTAGAAGGAAAGAAAGCATAAAGATCAGCACAGAAATAAATGAAATAGAAACAAAGAAAACAATTGCAAAGATCAATAAAACTAAAAGGTGGTTCTCTGAGAAGATAAACAAAATTGATAAACCATTAGCCAGACTCATTAAGAAAAAGAGAGAGAGGACTCATATCAATAAAATTAGAAATGAAAAAGGAGAAGTTACAACAGACACCGCAGAAATACAAAGCATCCTAAGAGACTACTACTAGCAACTCTATGCCAATTAAATGGGCAACCTGGAAGAAATGGACAAATTCTTAGAAAGGTATAACCTTCCAAGACTAAACCAGTGAGAAATAGAAAATATGAACAGACCAATCACAAGTAATGAAGTTGAAGCTGTGATTAAAAATCTTCCAGCAAACAAAAGTCCAGGACCAGATGGCTTCACAGGTGAATTCTATCAAACATTTGGAGAAGAGCTAACATCCATCCTTCTCAAACTCTTCGAAAAAACTGCAGAGGAAGGAACACTCCCAAACTCACTGTATGAGGCCACAATCACCCTGACACCAAAACCAGAAAGAGATACTACAAAAGAAGAAAATTACAGACCAATATCACTGATGAATATACATGCAAAAATCCTCAACAAAATACTAGCAAACAGAATCCAACAACAACTTAAAAGGATCATATACCATGATCAAGTGGGATTTATGCCAGTGATGCAAGGATTCTTCAATATACGCAAATCAATCAATGTGATACACCATATTAACAAATTGAAGAATAAAACCATATGATCATCTCAACACATGCAGAAAAATCTTTTGACAGAATTCGACACCCATTTATGATTTAAAAAAAAGTATCCAGAAAGTGGGCATAGAGGGAACCTACCTCAACATAATAAAGGCCATATATGACAAAACCACAGCAAACATCATTCTCAATGGTGAAAAACTGAAAGCACTTCCTCTAAGATAAGGAACAAGACAAGGATGTCCACTCTCACCACTACTATTCAACATAGTTTTGGGAGTCTTAGCCATGACAATCAGAGAAGAAAAAGAAATAAAAGGAATACAAATTGGAAAAGAAGAAGGCAAACTGTCACTGATTGCATATGACATGATACTATACATAAAGAATCCTAAAGGTGCCACCAGAAAACTACTAGAGCTAATCAAGGAATTTGGTAAAGTTGCATGATACAAAATTAATGCACAGAAATCTCTTTCAATCCTATACACTTATGATGAAAAATCTGAAAGAGAAATTAAGGAAACACTCCCATTTACCATTGCAACAAAAAGAATAAAACACCTAGGAATAAACCTACCTAGGAAGACAAAAGACCTGTATGCAGAAAACTATGAGACACTGATGAAAGAAATTAAAGATGATACAAACAGATGGAGAGATATACCATGATCTTGGATTGGAAGAATCAATATTGTGAAAATGACTATACTACCCAAAGCAATCTACAGATTCAATGCAATCCCTATCAAATTACCAATGGCATTTTTTACAGAACTAGAACAAAAAATCTTAAAATTTGTATGGAGACACAAAACACCCCGAATAGCCAAAGCAGTCTTGAGGGAAAAAAAATGGAGCTGGAGGAATCAGACTCCCTGACTTCAGACTATACTACAAAACTACAGTCATCAAGACAATATGGTACTGGCACAAAAACAGAAATGTAGGTCAGTGGAACAGGATAGAAAGCTCAGAGATAAACCCACACACCTATGGTCAACTAATCTATGAAAAAGGAGGCAAGGATATACAATGGAGAAAAGACAGTCTCTTCAATAAGTGGTGCTGGGTGGGACAACTGGACAGCTACATGTAAAAGAATGAAATTAGAACACTCCCTTACACCATACACAATAATAAACTCAAAATATATTCGAGACCTAAATGTAAGGCCAGACACTATAAAACTCTTAGAGGAAAACATAGGAAGAACACTCTTTGACATAAATCACAGGAAGATCTTTTTTGATCCACCTCCTAGAGTAATGGAAATAAAAACAAAAATAAACAAATGAGACATAATGAAACTTCAAAGCTTTTGCACAGCAAAGGAATCTATAAACAAGACAAAAAGACAATCCTCAGAATGGGAGAAAATATTTGCAAACGAAGCAAATGACAAAGGATTAATGTCCAAAATATATAAACAGCTCATGCAACTCAATATTAAAAAAACAAACAACCCAATCAAAAAATAGACATTTCTCCAAAGAAGACATACAGATGGCCAAGAAGCACATGAAAAGATGCTCAACATCACTAATTATTAGAGAAATGCAAATCAAAACTACAATGAGGTATCACCTCACACCAGTTAGAATGGGCATCATCAGAAAATCTACACACAACAAATGTTGGAGAGGGTGTGGAGAAAAGGGAACCCTCTTGCACTGTCAGTGGGAATGTAAATTGATACAGCCAGTATGGAGAACAGTATGGAGGTCCTGTAAAAAACTAAAAATAGAATTACCATATGACCCAGCAATCCCACTACTGGGCATATACCCAGATAAAACCATAATTCAAAAAGACACATGCACCCCAATGTTCATTACAGCACTATTTACAATAACCATGGAAGCAACGTAAATGCCCTTCAACAGATGAATGGATAAAGAGAAGATGTGGTACAGATATACAATGGAATATACTCAGCCATAAAAAAGAATGAAATTGGGTCATTTGTAGAGACGTGGATGGATTTAGAGACTGTCATACGGAGTGAAGTAAGTCAGAAAGAGGAAAACAAATATAGTGTATTAATGCATATATTTTGAATCTAGAAAAATGGTACAGATGAACCAGTTTGCAGGGCAGAAATGGAGACACAGATGTAGAGAATAAATGTATGGACACCAAGGCGGGGGGGGGGCGGTGGTGGTGTGATGAATTGGGAGATTGGGATTGACATGTATACACTAATATGTATAAAATGGATAACTAATAAGAACCTGCTGTTTAAAAAAATAAATAAAATTAAATTTAAAAAAAAACAAAAAAACACATGTGCTCAAGAAAAAAAAAAAAGAAGTTAAATGTGTTACCCATAGGCATAGAGTAATTCAGTGGCAAGGAGTAATTTCATACCCACGTATGTGTGGCTCCATAGCTGCACTTTTTTTAACACACCATATTACTAGCGTGGGAGAAGGGCTCTGCAGAAAGAAAAGCACTATAAAAAAGTGAAGTATGGGCTCTTCAAAAGACTAAAATTAGAACTGCCATATGATCCATCAATTCCACTCCTGGGCATATATCCAAAGAAAAAGAAAGCACTAATTCAAAAAGATTAGAATTCAAAGGACACCCCAATGTCCATAGCAGCATTATTTACAATAGCCAAGATATGGAAGGAACCTAAGTGTCCATCAAGAGATGAATGGATAAAGATGATGTGAGATATATCTATATCTATACAGATATATAGATATTGGGTTGGCCAAAAACTTTATTCGGGTTCTTCCATAAGATGTTATGGGAAAACCTGAATGAATTTTTTGGCCAACCCAATACATATACACAACGTGATACTATTCAGCCATAAGAAAGAATGAAATTTTGCCATTTTCAACAACATGGATGAACTTGGAGGGTATTATGCTTAGTGAAATAAGCCAGATAGAGAACATATCATACATATGTTGTATGATATCACTTACATGTGGAGTCTAAATAATAAAACAAACTGGTGAATATTACAAAAAAGAAACAAACTCACAGATATTAAGAACAAATTAGTGGTTACCAGTAGCGAGAGGGAAGGGGGAAGAGGTATGATAGGGATAGGGGATTAAGCGGTACAAACTACTATGCATAAAATAAATAGGCTAAAAGGATATACTGTACAGCACACAGAATATAGCCAACATTTTATAATAACTATAAATGGAGTATAATCTTTAAAAATTGTGAAGCACTATGTTGTACACCTGAAACACATAGTACTGTAAATCAACCATACCTTAAAAAATTTTTAAAAATAAAAGAAAGTGAACTATGGTTTCTAACAACAAACTTTACCTACTTCAAAATAATAGTGGTTTGAATTCCAGAACAGGTAATTATAAGTAAACAAATTATTATATATTGAGCATAAACTATATGTGTGTGTGTGTGTATACATATATACACAGTAATAATGATGATGACACGTACTATTGAGTATCTATTATATAGTAGGCAACATATTTTACATACCCTATTTAAGAATGACTACTCTCATAATAAAAATGAGGAAACTGTGTCCAAAAGGTTTTAAATAATTTTCCAACCATGACATAATTCTAAGTGGTGGAGTTACATAAACTAGTCTGTGCTTTCCTCTCTTTTGGTATAGTGCCTCTCTAATAGCCCCAAAAGGATTAAGTTTAGTAGGAGAAAATGGTATGAGACTAGAAAATGAATCCTTAATGATGTTAGTAAGAAACAACAGATTCCTCATCACTATATATAATCAGCTGTATGTACATACATCTATCTTTGGAAATAGAAGCATTGGAATGCTTCATGTTGTTCCTACAACTATATAATTAGCCATAAGAAGGCAGTAACTTTAAAAGTCCCTACTGTACACAAACTTCTGCTGTTGTTCTAATTTTTATAATTACTTGCAACTGCCAGCTTCCTATGTTACCCAAACCGAATGAGACATTCGGGCAGTTTACAACCTACTCAAGATTATTAGCAATGAAAACAACTACTGCAAAATCTGCTCAAGGTTTTCAAATGATGTGGTTGAGGGACCTGGTTCTAGTGTGGAGTCTTTCACTAATTCAGCATGCCTTTGTATGTGTCATTTACATGATCAGATATATTTTTCCCTTCTTAACGTTACAATGATAGATCTAGCATTGTCCATTTTACTGGTCTGAAAAGAACTGTACACTAGGGTCAAAAGACTCAGGTTTGAGCCTTGCCGCTTCTTAATTTTGAGACACTGACCAATTCAAATCCTTTGAGTTTTAGTTTTCTCCTTTATGAAGTTTTGCTATCTGGCTGGCCTACCGAATAGATCCTAATGTTGAGGATCAAAATGAAATAATGAACTGAAAGTGTATTAAATTCTATAAAATGCTGTAAGACATAAAATAATCCACATGAATGTCTTACATATTGTAGATATATTAAATATTTGTGGAATGAATAGCAGACAAGGGGCCAGTATTGAACGAAATTTAAGAGTGCTGCCCCTGAGTCCAACAGCCTGGGTTCAAACACTGACTTCATAACCTACTAGGTGAATACATTTGGAGAAGTCACTTAACCTCTCTGCGCCTTTTTTTTTTTTTTTTTTAATGTGTAAAACTGGGAAAGTAGTATCTGTCTCTCAGGCTGTGGTAAGGATTAAATAAGACATTCCATGGACGGTGCATGGTACTGCATTCAGCACATGTAAGTATGCTACATTAAATAGCAAAAGTTTTTTTTTTTTAATTAATTTTTATTGGAGTATAGTTGCTTTACAATGTTGTGTTAAACAGCAAAACTTTTAATGTCATTCTTTTCCTGAGATTCAAATGAAACCAATAAAAGGAAGGAAGAGATGGAGGAGGACTCCATAGAATCATCAGTCTTTTGAAAACTTGCGAGTGTGTGGGTGAGAGGTGGTTAATTATTATGGACACAGATAGTTTGAATCAACAGCTTCTGTTCCATCCCTATTATTTCTGAAGGGATAAGGAAACAACACTATCAGGGAGATGATCCAAGAACACAGCAAGCCACCTCTCTTAATTTCCCACCTCCTTCCCATTGCTCTCTTTTTCTAAAACCCCAAAGGAATACTGAAAGTCAAGGACAATAGGAGAAACAGGATGGTTAAAAAAAATTGGGTAGGATATGCCAGTCATTTTTCCTGTCTTATTTACGACATGTAGCATAACTGGATGATTAAACACATGCAGACGATGTTCTTTGCTCTGCTGAAAACATCCCTTCCTCCTTTCCCTGCCTGATGAACCTCAGAACGTCTTCCAATATCCAAGAGGTCTTCCCGGCCATGTAGGCTGGCCCGAGGTCCCCTCTTCCACTCTGTTCAGGAATCCCTAAGCCCTTCTGTGGCTACATTTTATCAAACCCTAAAACTACCTGATTACCTGTTGGTGAAATCTTTCCAGAATATAAGTTCCTCATGTCTTCTCAAAGACAACGATCAAACTCATCTTTATATCCCTGAGGGAATACCTGGCATATATTAGAGCTCAATAAATGTTTATTGAAGTAGACTAAATTGTTTTTCTTCTTGATCATGTTAATAGATCTTAAACTTTAAATCACTTTTGAGAGAAGTCCAAAATCTAGCCTATAATTTTCTTGACCAAACTTATTACTCATAACATTTTATAGATAATTTCTAATGACACAAAACAAACATCTGTTAACCTTCAGAGTAAAAAAAAAAAAAAAAAAAATTCATTCTACCCAATAATCTACAGAAGCTCTTAACTTGCTACCATTTTTTTGTAAACAAGCTATCTGGTGTTGACTTAGATTTATAATACAACTTAAAAGGATTCATTTCTGCTGGTTAACTTTGTGTATAGCCCTCAGATAGAATGCCCACTTCTGTTCTAACTGCCTGCTCTTACGATTGCCCTGAAGCTAAGTTCCTTAGGCATAAAGATGGAGTTATTTATTAACTAATTATATTCATTGCTCAGAATAGGTTCTTCTTACTAAAAAGGGAAAGGATGAACACTCCCCTGGTACAATTATAGTTAACTGTAAAAGAGCTGTTTCTGTTTTTCTACTTTGTTTACCTAACTCTTCGATTCAATCAAGAAAACTTTCTTCCATGGTAGGGAAAAGTTACCTCTGGAACTCTTTGCCAGGGTTTTGTGCCGCTTCCCTAAGACCATAGACTGCTTGGCTACTTTCACAAGATGACTGGCAATTTGATCATTTGTACCTACGCTGATTTCTTACATATATACCACACATATTTCTTATTTATATTCCACACAAATCATAAGTAACAACTATAAAGCTATATTACAAAACAAACAGTTTATAAGTCATTTATTTTGTAGACAGACACAAGTTCTAGGACTGCCTTTAACAAGAATTTATTTTTCTTCACTTCTCTGGCCATAGCCTTTTATGAATATTCTATTACTAATTAGAATTTTGTTTGACAAAATCTATGCACATCTTTCTGTCTAAACCCTCATATGGCACAAAATTAAGAATAAAAGTACTGTTTCCCCCTTGACACGTGCACAATCCACATGAAACAACGGCATATGCTCAGTAGTTTATATATGCAATATTCTTGAATATGCAATGCTTATGTGAGCGTGTATTCCTGGATATAGAAGGGAAAACATTTAAAATTAAAACAAAAATGTATCTTATACTCGACTGAAATGGGCATTTCCAGGAAAAGATTGGAAGTAGCAAAAAGCCAGTACTCAGGAATAATAGGGAGAAAATTGGGTAAGGTTACAATATAAAGTATAGGAGTATCTTCATCTTTGGTTGGGTAAGGATAATGGCAGAACTGGGTGCATCTACCTTCCCTCAGCCAAAGAATTATGGGTGCCTCTGGTTGTATTTAAATATTTGTGCATTCATACTCTTGTGCACTGTTAAGTAGTCATTGATGGTTATACAAAATAAGACACACATTCTCTTGCTAAATAGTACAATAGTGATTTCATTAAATTTGTCATCATTGAAAATTGTACTGTAGGAAATACATTAGACAATCACCTTCAGAACCATTCAATTTGCTCCTGTCCATCTAGAATGAAAGGCTCGCTGCACAGCTGTGTTTAAGACTGGGTAATGACTTTAATTCTGGGACACAGACTCTTTTTGCATGTCCAATCAATTTGTTAGGAATCTGATCCTGTGCTAATAGGGCTGTGTGCATTAAAATTCATTCTTTGAAAATTTTATCTGAACTGGATGCTGCATACAGCCTTCAAACTCCATGAACTTGGCCTTGCCTTGCCTTGCCTTGCCTTGCCTTCCTTCCCTTCCTTTCCTTTCCCTTCCCTTCCCTTCCCTTTCCTTTCCAAGAGTTTATTTTTTCTTTGAGAAGGAGGCTGTTGCTTTCAGAGGCATAAACTGAAGACTAGAAAATGTTCATGTACTGGTGCTGTGAATTCCTAAATTAGTGTGTGTTGATTATAAAGTAACCAGATTCAAATACATGAAGTATATTGCCCCAACTTCTGAGGAAGTCCATGCAGTCTTAGAACAATACTTTCTTACTAATTTTAGAATTACGACTACATGCAGTGAGCTCTAAGAGCAATCTCATTTTCAGTGTAAGAAGTGCTTGAAATAAGACCATCAGACAGAGCATAAACAGAAGACAAATGAGAGACTATACCAGGAAATCAGGAATTTTTGGTAATTAAAGGAAAGCAAGATCATGAAATTCTCTAGTGTACATACTCAGTTAAAGAAACCTTTTTTCTTAATTTTTCTCCATTAGCAAACTCATGGAAAACTCAAAATCTAAACTGATTAGTGTCAGCTGTCATCCAATGTTATGACTTTCTTGGTTTTGTAATCTTATGTTAAAATTACACAGTCTTTTTTTTTTTAGATGTCATGGTATTACTATATGACAGAAACAATCCAAACTCTGCATACAATCATGTCATTCTACCTTGTTTTTATAATGCCATGACACAGTATGAAAACTCTGCAAACCAGTGTTTGGCATGGAGCCGTTCAAATTGTAACAGTGGATAAGGCACAAAAACATCACAACATGATTATCATACCTCATGCAACAAGGTCTATACTTGTCACATCTTGATTATCCAAGCTAGTGAAGAAGCCAAAATACTGTATACAACCACACTGATAACATAAAAATCTCCACTGACCCAGTTCAGTCAAATCCAGTTCCACCTGACCTTCAGAGGAAGGGCTCCTGTAATAAAGGAATGAACTTTCTTTCTTGTTTTGTGAAAGAGACATGACATGTGGTTATCTGTTATGTGACTGTGATTATGATGACTGTGGTTATCAGATAACTGACTAAAGATTGAATCACCAAGCATCAAGCAAAGGAAGCCAGTAAGGAGTCCTAAGTTCTCAAGTCCTTGAAGGCAGGAGCTATATTTTACTGTCTTATATTTCTGCTCAACATATCATTACATACGTGGTTGTGCAAGTCCTTGAAAATATTTTTTGAATTGAATTAATTGATTGGATTATGTAACTGATCACCCTGCTCAGAGTGAAAATTCCTCGAATCAACCAAAGCCACACTGTTACTTACTGTCATGTTCTGTCTTTCAGTCATAATGTGAAAAGGCAGGATTGCTATTTACTATACCATTTGAAACCCTTGAATCCTCTGGAAAAATTAGACAGGGTATAAATAAATGCCTAATTAAATAAAATTAGGAAGTTATACATGCTTCACATATTATTTATCGGTCTCTCTCCAGAATTTTAGGTTATCAAAAGTACTCCTTTGTCTATATATAAACAGATAGAAACACAGACAATAGGCGATGCTCACAGACTGAGAAAATGAGAGACAAATCTCAAGCATATTTGGACCATGAATCAGGGTTAGAAAGTGGAAAGAAATTTCGGAGACAGAGAGAGAGAGCTCTTGAAGAACTGAATTTTCTGACTCTCCTCTCTTCTGCATCCATGGATCTTTTTCCCATGATTCTCCTTTCCTTCCTCTAATTCACACAGTCTTTTCTCTGGGCAAAGCTCTAGGGACAATCATGAGGAAGAAAAATCTCTACAACTCACTCATTGTTCCCTCAGCTCATTTCTATAAAGTTAGCAGGTACTCCTTAT
Organism: Eschrichtius robustus; assembly: GCF_028021215.1. Taxonomy (NCBI): domain Eukaryota; kingdom Metazoa; phylum Chordata; class Mammalia; order Artiodactyla; family Eschrichtiidae; genus Eschrichtius; species Eschrichtius robustus. The sequence continues at coordinate 83,523,067 of NC_090829.1, read as the reverse complement.
GACAAAGGGGTCAAGTACCTCATGGGCAGGTGGAGAGGGAGGAGAGTTCACGCTGCTGCACTCTGTTCTCACCCCACAGTAGGAGTTACTTTTGTAGCTGTGGTTCATGTTACCTAATTTGCCACAAATTAATAAAATAATTTGCTAAATTATATATTCTTCACTATGGATCAGAATTTAAAAACCTGAAATACTCTGTAACTGAGCTTTTGTCACTTCCCCGCCAGGACTGACTTAACAACTGGGGATATTTTTCTACTTATTTTTTCCTATGTATCTATCTGTCTGTCTGTCTGTCTATCTATCTTTTCTACCTATAACCTAAAACATTTTCCTATAGGGACGAATGTGACACTCTTTTCTTAGAAAAGAAATAGGTAAATAATTGAAAAGAACTGAACAACAAATACTTCAGAGTTTCTCAAATTTGAATGATGATTTAGGGCTTAAATTTTCTGCATGTATACCGTGTATTTTGAAAAATTAAAACATAATAATTTAAAAATTCTTCCATTATGAAGCTATTCAATATCTGCAGTCTTGCCTCCTAAAATGCTGAACTCTTGAGAGCTGGGCCCATTTCCTATTAGTTTTGAATTATCTTTATCTGTATCTGATTATCAACACTGGGCAAATACAGTTTTGATGGTAGATGATTTACATTTCATTGTACATATTTATGTTATGATCAGCATGTAGAAACTTGACCACACATTAGAATATTAGAAATTACTGAGCGTTGTATTGCCAACTCTGCAGGAAGCTTTAAGACATATATCAATGTTTCCTAAGAAGTCAGCTGTAAATACTTACTCAGTAAATGAGTGATTTATTTTAGAAAAAGAAAGGTTATTTAAAAAGAAAATTCTGGAGTGAATTCTCAAATACCAACAACTCATCAAAATGGATTTTGCTATTGAAAATAGAAAGAATGCCTTAGTTTTGGGGTATAGATTGTGTCTTTGACCCATCTGGGTATGAAACTGAGCCTGACCCTCAGGACCCTCTCGGGTATACAACCCTCACCCTGGTGTCCCCCCTCTCTTGAAATAAAAGGCTTTGCTTTAATCCCTCAGGCCTCCCTTCAGTCTCAGAAAGCCTGGCTCAAGGGTTAATGATTGGAAGAATGTGAACCTGTGGTAACAAAGAATAACAGTTGGGCCAGGAGAACTGGTAACAATACAAACAATAAATCAGCCATATAGCAAGGTCACAGAATCTTTAGTTCTTCCCTAAAGGACATAGATAACAATGTCTGACACACATTCCTAAATTTTTTTTAATAGAAACCAGACTCCCACCAGATGGAAACTGCTGACCACAAGCAGGTAGACCCCGGACCCATTAGAACCAGAAGGTTGATACTTGAGATTCCTGAAACATCACCCTGTTACCTCACCATCAACCAATCAGAGGACTGTGCACAAGCTGATCACGCACCCTGTGACTCTCTTCCTCATATTGTCTTTCAAACCCCTTCCCTGAAAGCCATTGGGGAGTTTGATTCTTTCAAGCATGAGCTGCCAGTTCTCCTTGCTTGGTGCCCTACAATAAACACTATACTTTCCTTCATCACAGCTGGGTGTCAGTAGGTTGGCTTTGCTGCACATTGCGGGAGTAGGCCCAAGTTCAGTTCAGAAACAGGTACCTTTAGCAAATTACAGTCAGCCCACCATATCCATGGGATCTGCACCCTCAGATACAACCAACCACAAATCAAAATTATTTTACAAAATCCAGAAAGTTCCAAAAAGCAAAATTTGAATTTGCCACACACTAGCAACTATTTACGTAGTATCTACATTATATTTACAACTATTTACATAGCATTTACATTGTCTTAGGTATTATAAGTAATCTAGAGATAGTTAAATGTATAAAGAAGGATGTGCCTAGGTTATATGCAAATACCACGCCATTTTATATAAAGGACTTGAGCATCCTCAGATTTTGCTATCTGTGGTGGGGCTGGGGGAGGGGAGGTATCTTAGAACCAATCATCTGTGGATACCAAGGGATGACTGTATGGTTTCTAAAATCAGCTGTAATAATATAATCTCATAAAGCTTTCACTTAATATTTAGGTATTTCTGCTCCCCTTGCTTCTGACCTCCTGTGAAGTGTTTTCAGATCTTACACTATTAAATTGGAGTTATATGTATGCTGAGGTTTTGAAACTCCAATATTTTATCAGTTACCAGTTCTCAAGGAGCTAGTATGGTAACCTAGATTTAAGTATCACTACTAAAATCTGTAGTACATTTCAACTGTCTTATCAGTTAGACTGGAAATCTCACAGGCTACGAGCATATTTTAAACAGATAATGTTGCCATTAACATAAAAAATAAGGCACTCCATATTCAAGAGGAAGAGACTTAAGAAAACAGTTACAGATATATATTTACATAAGTAATATATATTTCACACACTATTTAGACTAACTTGTATATGCCTGTTATTGTCAGATCTGTTTAGAATGACATTTCAATTTTAAGAACTTCATATATAAAGAGCTTTCTGCTGAGGGTGGGCTGCAGAAGCTTTGGATTCAGATAAAAACGCACAACCCACAGACCTTGAGGTTTAAGCCATATCAAATTGTAGTGAAATAAACAGGTGTAACCACACAAGAAAAAACAATAACTTTGCTGGCCATGTGAGATGCTTCCTGTGTGTATGGAACAGCTGAAATATTACCATTTCAAGGAGCCCTGCCTTCTTTTTTCTTCTAAGAAAAGTCTGCCACCTGCACAGTTTCTGCAGAACACTTCAGAAGATATCTTTCACTTACCTGAAAGAAAGAACAACAACAAAAAAACATTTAAACATCATTTCATGATGAATTTGTTTTTGCAATCTTAAGTTAAAAACCCTTGCGTTATATAAAAGACATGTTTCTAAAACGTTGTATATGCATTGAAGTTTTGTAAATCAAATCCTGCTTTCCCCTTGTCCTGACATTATACCTTTAGATTATTTTTGATAATTTGATAGTTTGTTGGTCATCCTCCCTGATAAAATCATTTAAATATCTTGCATAGAGATTTTCTTGTACTACAAGGAAATGATGTCTCAATCAAATGCAGAAGAAGGCAGACATTGCCTGGTCTCTTCATATATTTACTCATTTAATCAGTCTTTCATTCCTTCATTTATTCAACAAATGTATATTGACCTTATTGTGTACTGGCCACTTTGCTAGGCCTGGAGGTGATCAAAACAGTCACCCTGACCTTAAACATCCTGTACTGCATCTAATCATTCTTAGCAGTCAGTTGTACATCTGTCAAAAAGGACTATACTCAGAAGCCCCTGGCCCCTTAGTCCCTGGACATACTCAAAAGTCTAACACAGAAAAGCTGTATCTTTCTTTGGCCTTCAGTTTTATGCTTAGTTTGTAACATTACTGAGAAGACATGTTTTTTTGCCAGAGAAACACGGTCCAAAACAGAACAGGGAAACTCAGGGACATAATAGTAAACAGCATATTAGCAATCTGACAAATCATCAGGAGGGACTTGTACTGCTTAGATCATAGATGCTCATACCCAGCATTTAGTAATCTCCCAGCATCAGCACCCTTGCAGCTGGCACTTCTCTCTGGCACATTTTATGGTGTACTGAGACTTTTCAAAGGTCCTTGGCTTAACTGAACTGTGACTCCCCATTCCTCCACATGAGAATGCCTCCAATTACCAGCCAATTCACACATCTTTTATGCTACAAACCAGATGAGCCAAACAGGGCAGTCCCAGTCTCTAGAGGAAAAAAAAAAATCACTTCCTGCTTTAGATGAAAGTTGTGTTGGTCCTACTGGGGATTTCTACTCTGGAATTTCCTATCTGCCACTGGATGTTGCTGATTTATATTCTATCTTAACATCCACAATGGGCATTGGAGGTTCTTGGCTTTCATCCCACCCGATCTGAAAACAAGGAATGAGTTCCTCTCAGTGGGCATGGGACAAATGAAGCTGTTATCAACATACAGTAGAACTTACTAGAGCTGTCACAGAGGTTTGTGGGCTGAGCCCCTACATTTTAGCCCCTGCATGTAGCTGCTGTTTTGTCGGACACTGAGCAAATGCACTCTAGTAAATGAAAACAATTAGATGGGATTTAGTGTGTAAGGTGACCGCTAGGATGACTGCATTTAGGAAGTCAGCTAGGACAGCAAGGAACAACTTTCTGGATTCTTAGGGTCTACTTGAGTGGAAGATATGTATCTTCTTCGCTTAAGCATTTCAAGGTGTTTATCTGACTCATTTGGTTTTGAAGTAAGTAAAGAGTTTTAAAGACACAAGTTCCTAAGAGGTATCAAATGGTAAGATTCCTTTATAACACCGCTAGTTATTAAATGCATCTGAGTATGTCCTAAGAAAGCACAATGAGAATATAAAGTGCTTTTCCGCACACTACTACACTTGTCCTCATGTTACCAAGGGCCAATGGATGAACATCAACAAATCCCTATATAAAATAAGTATGCATATCTAAACCTATGTACTAGTACTAAAACAGGATTACATTGTATTATAAATTTCCACACTCTGACTTGTGAGGAAGAGAAATGAGATGCTGAATGCTCATGTGGCTGCACGTGCCTTTGAATATTGACTTGTCTTAGTCAAAAATCTGCAGATTCAATAAAGCAACCAGGCATACTCTGTGGTACCCAAGCCTAATCTACCATAATCGTATTTCTTGGCCAAAATACCGACCATCTGATGCATAGTGAACTTGAGGCTAGTATATTTTAATGTAGTTTGTAAGGGGCCATAATAAAGCCAGGAAAGTAATAATAATGAAGCTTGATAACTACTTTCATATTCACAAGACTTCAAATTCTTTTGAAGCCAGTAATAGCTTTTAAAAATAGCGGGTAGAGGCTGCTGAAGGTGATTTGGGTGGAGTTGGAAGGAGAAGCAATCTGATATTCTTGAGGCAGAATCATGGAGTGATTAAATGAGTATGCTCTGGGGTCAGAATTCCTGGGTTTGAAAAGTTACTTACACTATATAATCCTCAATTTTGGCATCTGTGACATGGTAATAATCCCTATACCTGCCTCACGATAGTGCCTAGCCTATGCCTGCTCACAAGATCCCAGTACATGTTAGCTATTATTCTTATTTTCTCTTGGATAATCTCAGCTACATCTTTGCTTTGTTGTGCAGAAGGTGAGTTGGAGGTAGAAAATGTAGAAGGGACTATATATACACAAGTTTTCCTTTATGGCTGGGCACAGAATCGGCTGATTGGCCATCTCTTTGGCAATGGCTTAGGGAAGTCACTGAGGGAGGGAGGTATCACTGAGAGATGAGGATGAAAATGACGCATTGTAACTGTGTGCTCTTCCCTACTTCCTGAACGTTTCATAGGCAGGTTCTCGTGGCTTCCTATGATGAGCTTGGAAAAGGGGTGTGGTGAGCACATAGAAGCAAGTATGGGTAGAAGCTCAGGTAGAATCTCTTAGCTCGCAGGGCAGGCACAGCATTCTGAGTCTTGGCATTATGGGGAGGATTACTAGTAAAACTTTCTGGCCAGTAAGTAAACTAAACACCTTTTTTTTTTTTTCAGGTTGTCACTGAAATAAGATGATAAAGTTTTAATAGTGTTTCAGTGCCTAGATTATTTTCAACAAAAAGAGAAAAAAGAGTTAGGAGAAAGTGTGACCCCACGGCAGGTCAGCCTTTGTTTCTAGAGCCTGGGGCAAGGCTACAACTAGAGGTCTACATGCCATATGTCTAAATATTTAATCATTATAAAGATAACAAACTGCTAATAAAACATATTTTATCCTCCCACCTTGACAATATACCTTCATAGTGACCTATAAGGCTGGATTAAAATTTAAAAGTCTAAGACCACTTGGAATTCTGTACCAGAACATATGGTACCACAAAGAAAACTGGCCCCGACCCTAACCTCTGAGCCATGGGCTTCCTCCTGCTTCTTTCCACCCCTGGCTCCGTCAACACTATGAGGAGACTCACATCCACGTGGACACCCATAGGTTACACATCCAAGCTTTAGCTACACCCCATGCAAACAACTGCAACGTTGGCCACCCCTCTGGCCTATACATGCACACACTAGTGGTACAGTTTGCCCTTGCAAGAACAGACCCAGGGAAGAGTTCCTGCCAGACCCTGAAAGCAGGCTCAGGGCTTCTTGGACAGGGAATTTTGGAGTCCTCTGAACCTGGATCACAGCCTAGAAGGGGTGGCACAGGCCCTAGATGGGCATATATCTTTGACCCCCAAAGATTCCTCACCCCTTGAGGTGGTGTAGCTGATGGAGGGGAGGATGCCCTAAAGCAGGAAACTCATGGAGGGACCCTTCTTACCCAGAGCTAGGAGTCATACTGCTCCATGGAGTCTCGGATAACATCCACAAGGGAGAAGAAAATACAGTTTTCTAAGAATAACCAAGGTCATTGTTGCCTTCCAAGTGTATAGTGAACATCAGCCTTAAAAGGCTCACTACCACGCACTCTAATTGCATCCCTACTGCCTCTCTCATTGTTGGCATTGCTCTTTTCTTATTGCCCCCTTCCGACTTTGCGATTCTCCCTCAGTTTTCAATAGGAACTTTACCACGTGGAGAGCACGGTGAGGCAGCTGCTTAACAGTTGCAGCTAAATCAGAACAAGACAATTTAACCCAAAATGTCTTCTCCAAGGAACCTTGGGAATATGAAGAATAAGTACCAAAACTGGAATTTGGCCAGGCGTTGAAACTAACCCTGCCACTCTTATCAGATGAGTCATGGGATCCTCAACCATCACCCATGATGGGTTTTAAGCCTTGGGTTTTAAGTCTCCTCTGAAGGATGTAGGTACGAGAACCCAGGACCACAAGTGTAAGAAGCAAACAGTTCAGTACTGATTCATGAATACCATTCTTGCAAGGATAGTTTTCACAGGAGAGCTCTCCACATAAATCAAAATCATAAATAAATAATATTGTATAAGCACTAAATGGACCTAGCATCCCTAAGATAGTTTAATCAAAGCTTCAGGCATTCTAAAATCGGATTTGTTTTGATTTTCTTCAGGCTCTATTTTTTTTACTTCATGATAATGAAACAAAACTTTCCTAAAAACAGACAAATAGGAATCACTGCTACCTCAGGTAAATGCCACTCACATTTCCTGAAAAAGTCACCTTCTGAACTTAATGTTATCAAAACAACAGCAGGAAAACTCTAAACTCTTGTTAAGTAACCATTAATTATTTATCCAAAGAGTCCATTGCTCATGAGTAGATGTAATTCTTGGCCCAGAGGAGAAAAAAACAACCAACAACTATTTCTTTTTTTTTTTTTTTTTTTATGTGTTGAGGCTGCTGAGGTATACTTGCAAATTTTTATCAAAGGGAGTCTACAGAAGCGCTGTGGAAAGGCAGAATTTGTCCTATATTATCTACATGAATGGACTATACTGCCTATGTGAATACTGTTAGCCTGAATGATAATACAACCATAGCAACTCTACTCTCATCTGGTATTCACATTAGCAGATTAGGAACTTATGTAGATGAGACTGCAGGAATGAATGAAAGAGTAAATAAGATTAGTACACTTAAATACTATAAAATACTAAAAGTATAACGAGGATAGTCTTATACTTAAATGACTCTTTATAATTTAAAAAAAAATTTAACCACGTATCTCATTTCCTCCACAAGACAACCATGTGCGATGCCGTGTCTAGGAAACATTCTCATCCATCATCTGTCTTTTACAGTTTTCTGTTCCATCTCTAAAGCATAAATGGAGAAAAAGAGGGAATAGAGCCAGGACTTGACTCTTGTTTTTTCCACCAGGCTTCATTTTTTCCAAGAGCAACCTCTGGAATTTACACATAGAGGTAAACACTGTGCGTGCCTTAAATTACATTTCTTTACCTGGAAACTTCTTTATACCTTTTTCTCCCCAAATTAAAGGATGAGACCATGGGGAAGAAGCATCTGCTTGGCCAGTTATGAAAACAAACTAGTTGCAAGAAAATTTCCTTCCCTTCATCTCATCTTCTGTGTTATCATCATTTTCATCTCCTCCTCAAGTTCCTCTAATTGACTTAATGGAATTATTCCTTTGTTCTAATTCCTTTATATTATAATATTTATGTATGAACTTACTTATTTTTATTCATTAGGTCCCCCAAAAGGTCAGATGACAAACTCCTTATCTTTGACTGTTGCACTATACATATTTCTATTTCTGGTTCTTTAGGACTTTGGGACGAACCAAAATTAGCATCAAGGATTTAAACTGTATGAACAACGGCATTTAGTAAAACCTTTGCCATGTTTTCATGCGAATATACCTACTAGCATGATTTATATAAAAAATTTACTTAGGGGGCTTCCCTGGTGGCGCAGTAGTTGAGAGTCTGCCTGCCAATGCAGGGGACACGGGTTCGAGCCCTGGTCTGGGAAGATCCCACATGCCGCGGAGCAACTGGGCCCGTGAGCCACAACTACTGAGCCTGCGCGTCTGGAGCCTGTGCTCCGCAACAAGAGAGGCCGCGATAGTGAGAGGTCCGCGCACCGCGATGAAGAGTGGACCCCGCTTGCCACAACTAGAGAAAGCCCTCGCACAGAAACGAAGACCCAACACAGCCATAAATAAATAAATTTAAAAAAAAATGCAAACCTTTAAAAAAAAAAATTTACTTAATTCTGATGGTTCTTTCTAAATTTCACCATCCTCTCCTCCACAAACTCACACCAAACTATTTAGTTTGCTTTCTTGGATACCCACTGCCTCAGAGGTAACTGACTTGCTTCTATTCTTTTCCTGTCATCAATTTAAAATACTTCTATTCTATAGATGAAGTTAAAAGAAATTAAGAAACTTTCCTGAGGTCATAGAGCTGGTAAGATTGAGCCAGGAATTAAGTTAGTTGCCGGATGTGAAAGACCTGCCTCTTGACCACCCTGCATTTCTGCCTTTAGGAAACAGCCTCACTTCTCACCATCTGCTTTATTTTTTTCTTCATTCCATCTATAAACCACAAATGGGAAAAAGGCAATGAAGCATAAAGCAGTGAAAGGAAAAGGGATTTATGAATATTTTCTTCAATATTATAGCAATTGGTATGTGTGTAATAGAGTGAGGCGATTCGCATGCTTGTCCCTGGTGTTCTCCACCAGTGATTCTGATTTTGCACATGCCACAGATCAGGCCCCATGATCAAGGTCTTTTCTCTCACATTCATGTATCCGTTATCTAGGAACCGTCCCAAGTTTCATTCCGCTGAAATGCTAATCTGCTCACACCCAGGTTTTACAGGTAACTAACCTGGCTTCGTTCGCTGTCACCCCTGAGAGCCGAAGATGCTGAGGGAGTTGCCCCTTTAGCAGCTACATCATCTCCGTAACTACTGTGCTTCATCCTTTGCATCCCCTGCTCCCCCTCAGCGCTCCCCACCCCGTTTCCAGCAGGGATGGAGGAGTAAATTACATTATATTCCTCTGCTCCATAAACTATGTCAATTTCTGTGGAAAAAATATTAAATATGGTAATTTTCCCTCTCTTTTTCTTAATCCATTACGTTCTCTAACCTCAGTCACACCGACCCTGGAAAGAAAACAACTGCAAAGGCATCTGGGTAATGTCATTATGCTAATTTGCTGGCGCTAATCTGTAGAAATCACAAAGTAGCTATTCGAGTGGGGAATCTCTGGAAAAACGCATGGTACCCCTCCCCCTCAGCCCTCTCTGCACCTGCCGTCCACCTCAGCAGAGCTCTGTCTTTGTCGTTTGGAGACTGTGACCCAACACGTGCACCTCTCTCACCTGAAGCAGTAATTGGCAGGGTTGGACTTGATCTTCTGAGCTAGGGCCAGAACACAGAAGAAAGAGAACTCTAGTAGGGAATCGGGTGCCTCCCTGGAAGGGACGCTCACCGGATGATCTGAGAGCAGTTATTGAGAGCATATTTCACAAAATGGGCAAAGAGGTAGCATTTCTTTAACCCACAGTAAGGGTGGTCTGTAGAGCAGGGGAAGTTTAATATAATGATAATACAACACAAAGCTGAGTAATGAGGTTGCCATTTTGTTTCTCTGACCTGCCCTGTTGTTAAGCTTTCCTGTGTGTGCTTTTGTTAACATGTCAGGGATTGTTCACCTGCCCTCAGGTGGCATCAGTGTTGAGCCCAGGATCCCCTAGGAGCCACCAGGAACCACAGAATCACAGAGTAGAAAGAGACACTAGAAGGCATTAAGTCTTTCTGTGCAGGATCTGTCTGACTCTCTGCATGTTCCAAAATGAAAGAAGGCAGGGCTGGCCACATGGAGCAGCTACCTATCTCTCTGGTGCTGGAGCTGACCTTGCTGCTTACGAGAGGAAGGGCTGCCGTGACACACTGACACCTAAATATTCTCTTTGAACTCTTAAACATATTTGCCCTTACTGCACTGTCTACATGGGTCTGGAAGAAAGTATTCTGTATCATTTCAAATCTATAGTAATGCTTATACAGAATCATATTTATTTTAGAAATGATGATTTCATATTTTCTAACTGGAATTAGGTATAAGTAAATAACCCTCATCTGTCTCCAATTCAGGCATACTGCTCACCTTGAAATTTGTCTAATAATTTGAGCAAAAATAAAAAGTAAACCATGCACAGTGATGTTTTATTTTGACATAGCCTCTCAATTTTTCTGCAGATACGAATGTGTCGAATCCATCTATATTCTTCCACATACATTTTGGCACAATCTCTGCATTATGACAGCAGACTTGCATTGATCATCTAAATGTTGCTTAACCCTATAGCCCTAAAGTACATTATACAACATGGAAGGACAGAAGATGTTGTGCATATTGTTGATATTGTTAATTCATGTGTGACTGTAGTGGGCTGAGAGATGTAGGAGGCAAATGTGACGGAGGGTTAAGTCTCCCAACACCTGTGTCCATCTTTTTTGTTACAGTGCTGGTCACTGTAGGAACGTTATTGCACGGTGGGGTTTTTGGTGGTTGTTGTTATTCATTAGTTTAACATTTCTGAATCTAGAAAATGATCCAGTTTGCTGTGGGTAACTATTATCACTCAGCATAAAATAGATTTCACATGAAGAGTAGGAAAGAGGATTATGAGTGTGTTAGGAATAGAAACTAATAGAAAGCTAGATTTATGTGAAGCTTTGTTGAAAAGAATGCCAGCATAAAACCAGAGAATGGTACAGTCGTTAGGTATTAAATACAATGTAGCACAGTGAAGGTAAAACTCACCTGTGGGGCAGCCCAAGAATGATCTGAGCTGAGGGAGGACCCCCAGGCTGAGCTGCACTGCCCATTCCCTTCTGGGTCCCAGCGTCACTGCTCCAATTCAGAGCCTTCTCCTCCCCCTCAGGGACAGACTGCTGCCTCCTCCATCCTCCCCAACTGCATCCGGTGCACCTCTCTTGTCCAGTCTCCAGAGGCTTCACACTTCCCCCCATGACATCAATCTAATAAGGCCAGTCCTCAGTCAGAAACACTATGGGGTACTCAGTGCCTTCACAATAAATGGAAACTCCTTCGCATGGGGTTCCAAGCCTTTCACAATCAGGCCACACCCTTCCTGCCACTCTTTCTGGAGCCCCCCATCTATGCCGTTCTCACCCGAGCCACAGAAGACCACTGCAGGACTTCATCAACTTTCCCACACCCATGTCTCTGGACAAAGAGTTCCTTCTTCCCATATCACTGTGATCTCTTTGTCAGGCCTGTTGAAACCCATCCATTCTGCCAGCTTCTGTTCAAATGTTCTTCATTCTCTGAAGTTGTCCCTGATGCCTCTCTCCTGACCTCATGCCCGTCACAGGCATTTGTGTCTCCCCTGCCCCTATGCCCATAGCATCTCCTTTTTATTAACCTCCATGTCCCACTCTGCCTTGCCATCCCCTTAGCGCATAGGAGCCTGTCTTCCTCCACTAGGTGGCCAGGTCCTTAAGGGCAGAGAAGGCAACTGAATGATTCTGGATGTTCTGATTCCCAGAATAGTGCCTTGCACCTAGCAGGTGCTGAATTAATATTTGCACACTCAAAGACTTCATTAAACTCCATTCAAAGAAACAAAGTGACTCCATTCTACCTATTCAGCATTGCTCCACGGATAACAGTATGGATCACTTTAACCAATATATTATGCTATATCTGTTTGGCACATTATAATTCCCTGAGTGCAATGGCAGAACACAAGAAAGAAAGGAACACGCTGAAACGTCAGTGTCCCAAAGGCAGAGCTCTGACGGTGCTGGAAGCCTCTTGGGGATGTCTTCCATTGTCTTTCAACAGGAACAGTTACCATAGGCTTCGGTAAGGAAGAGAAAGGTAAAACAACTCTAATTTTCCCATGCCTAAAGCTCCTCTTGCTTGGCAGAAGCTCTCGATGTGTGGGAGTGCCTTTGGGACAATTCTCTCCACGGCTGCCAAGTAGCTGCTTTTGCTAAGTCTGATGCAGCTTTCTGTCAGACTCCCTCCATCCCCTCTGCCTGCCGGGTTACAGAAGGATGGATTGACATTACGTGTAAAACTAGCAGAGGTTAGATGTGAGACCCAGGTGCTTTAATACGTGAGAACTTTCAGTCCAGTCCCTCTGAGGGGAAAACCAATACAGATATTGACAAGAGAAATTGATGTTATCTTTGTAAGACATTCCTAAAGCATCTCTAAAAACAATTTTCCACAGTAACATTTGCCTTTTCCTTTTCTATCTTGAGTACCCTCTTCTGACCACCCAGCCTCCGAGCTAAATGCAATAACAACAGTGGGTCCAGAAGAGTAAACAAGGGAGGTAGAGAGGAGATAAAAATCTGGCTCTTCTGCACACAGCGTTTTGAGTTAAGCGTTCAGCCAAAGTGCTTAGGCAATGAGAATCCGCTTCCAGGAGGCTAGGGGGAGCCCAAACACAGTTGAACACTCCCTGGTAAACTGAACTCATTTAAATTCTCTGTCCCACAGCTTGAGAGCATCTTTTGAAAGTATCCCCTTTCATTGGTCCAGGGAAGAATCTAGGCATCTCTGATTGGAAGATGGAAAAGTAAACGCAGCAGAATCCCCCAGATACATTCTAGGGTTGCTTTTTTTAAATGGTGTTTGCACCAGACTGTCAGATGATACTCTGTTTCCAGCAGTTATACAAAGCCACGGCAGGAGTAACCAGGAAGATCATTTCATAGCTGGATTGGAAAATTCCATATGGAGGTAGTTTGCAACTGGCTCGTATTCTCCACCTAACCCACTTGTTCTTTTTTTTTTTTTTTAATATATAAATTTATTTATTTTTGGCTGTGTTGGGTCTTTGTTGTTGCGCGCGGGCTTTCTCTAGTTGCGGTGAGCGGGGGCTACTCTGTTGCAGTGTGTGGGCTTCTCATTGCAGTGGTTTCTCTTGCGGAGCATGGACTCTAGGCATGCAGGCTTCACTAGTTGTGGCACACGGGCTCAGTAGTTGTGGCTCGTGGGCTCTAGAGCGCAGGCTCGGTAGTTGTGGGCACGGGCTTCATTGCTCCACAGCATGTGGGATCTTCCCGGACCAGGGATCTAACCCATGTCCCCAGCTTTGGCAGGCGGATTCTTAACCACTGCACCACCAGGGAAGTCCCTAGCCCACTTGTTCTATTTTTAATTTGATGCCTTCTGTAATAGCACCTTTTTAATCCTTTTCAATTTGTGATTGGGCTTCATACTTCATTTATATACTCTTTTGGCTTTCAAATGCAATATATAGATAAGAGTGAGTTTGTAACGTATAAATCAATAACAATATCCCTAAGACAAGTAGCCTAGAGTCAGTTCCTAATTTACCAACAGGTAGTTTGCGTATTGGTTGTTTGGAAGTCTACCCCCATCCTTTAGAAATAGGAAATGTCCTGATGGCACTTAAAAATTGCCATAATATACAATACACTTGATCCTAACCTGAGAAGCAAAATAATATAGTAGAGTTACTTTATTAACTGTGTGAATTTTTTAGCAAGCTATTCAACTTGACTGATCACCACTCCTTAAAGTGAGGATACTCTGGGTTATTTTGAGGCTTAAATGAGAAAGCGGTTGTAAAGTGCTTACCACTTTGCTTGGCACACATAAATACCTGATATTCTTAGCTATCCAGAACCCGACATAATGCTTGGAGCAAAATAAGTACTAAAAAAATCTTAAAAAAAAAAAAAAAAGAATGAATGAATACATGAAGGGAATTCCACATACAACAATATCTTCATGGGAAATATACAGGATCACATTTTCCTAACTACCTTCTCCCCTCCCCTGTTCTTTTGCTAAATTGGGAGGAAGATTCCTCTCCTTTACTATTCCTTGAATAGTAACGAGGATTCCTCCAACTCTACTCCATTTAGGCAGCTCCAAGACTCAGTAAGTATAAGGGCTTTGGGTAGAAATGAGAGGGGTGAGTATCATTTGAGGGGGGGCTGTCAATGGCTCTGGTCCAGAGTAGAAGAAGGAGTATAAATACTAGTTTTGAGTCCCTCAAGCTATAAAGGAAGGAAAAAGGCTCAGATTAGGGATACAGGGAGACCAGCCTTGAAAGGGAAAACACAACAGCATGAAGGAATTCAGGGGGGAGAAAATCGTGTGTATTATAATTAAAAAGGCAGGAGTTCTGGGAATGCAGGGAGAGGACTGATGACATGGGTGAGGGGAGAAGGAATATGCTTAGATGGGGTCTGTAAAAGGATGGGGGGAGAGGCAGCAACAGGATGAGATATGTCAATGTAGCAAGCAAAGGGTAAGACAAAGGAGAAGAGGAAGAAAATCTCTTTGTGGTCAGTCCTAGGAACTGTTCAGTCTCACAAGCAGGATGAACAGTAAGGCAGAAACCACACTTGGGCAGGTGGTTCAGAGGGGCTGATTATATTACTAACTCCCAAAAGGTCTTCAGCCTCTGGGGGTGGGGAGAAGTCAGTGACTTCTGTTCAGGCCAGAGAAGTTAAAAAGACACCAGGTCAGGGACAAAGCTGCAGGACAGGCTACATCACAGGCAATTACAGAACAAAGGAAGGCAGATTCCCAGCTGGAGGATGGTACCGTCAACAAAGTTCAGTGAGACAGGCTACTCAGCCACCAAACTGGAGGAAAATCACTTCTGGGACTGTAACAGCCTTGGCCCATTCAACTTATTCCCTCTTTGGGGTCTTGAAGTTCAGACCTGATGTTTCTGGCCTGGCTTCATATCATTGTTGCTGTACTCAGTGAAGTGTCCAAAGACAGGTCTACCTCACTTGAGTGGATCATATTTTCCCTCAATCTTGTGAGTAAGTCTTCCCTGGAGTCTTTTTCCTGATTTGTCATCTTCTAGAAATGCATATTCCCCTGGAGCAGAGACTAGACTTCGGTAATGAAGCGAGGCCCGGTTTGGTGTCAGCTTCTGTGACAAAGCATGAAATCTGGACCTACTTATTGCAGAAACAAAGGACCACCCCTGACCAACAAATAGGGATATTTGCCCAGTGAAGATTTCCCTGTTAGTGAGAATTGCTAAGCATCTTAATCGTAAGTCTAATAATTTAATAGAACATATAGAAAAATGCTACTAGCACTTCTGTACTTAAAATTACAAAAGATGATTGGACATGCTTTGCTTAACACAAAGAAAAACATTTCTGGATCTAGTTCCCACGTATCTGTGAGTAAGTAAAGTCTCTTTCATTTTGATTCTGTGGCATTTCATGTCATCACAAAGGTAGGGTGTACACTGGTGCCTAGAATAGCACCTGCATGAAGGAGGTGATGGGTTTTCACACTTTATATGTGATGCGTGACTCAATTTGCCATCTTAAAAAAAAACAGCAACAAACAAATTTTACGAACATTTTTTATTGTTATGATTTAAAAGAGCTAGTGAAAATTACTGAGACATGTGATTTCTCAGAGGGAGGTTACTAGCTCCAGAAATATATGCTTAAATAATGTGGCCCTTAGTATTCTGAAGATTTTTCCAAGACAGAGAAATATTCAGTTCACTGAACATCTCACAATGTCTGAGGTTTTCTGTTTATAAACTGAAATTGCTATTCAAACTCACAAAGTTGCTGAGAGAACTAATGAAATGCCAAGGAGAGGGGAAAAAAGAGCTTAAATGGATACGTGTGTGAGTGAATACATATTTATATATATATATATAATTTTATATAAATTTAATATATATAGTTACCTTTTTTTCCCCCTAGTTTATCAGGGGTACAAAATGAGTTTGTATATGGAAATGGGACTAACTAACCCAGGTTTTAATTTGACATCTCATTGCTGTGTGACCTTGGTTAAGCTACTAACTTTTTCTGAACCTCAGTTTCCATGAGGCCCTGATGTGAGAATTCATATGAAAATACTGTGTAAATAACAAAGCATTTTATAAATGTATGTTTTGCTGGAACCTAAAAGGATACAGGAGCATAAATACACAGAGTTTAAAGACATTAAGCCACAGGGAGATTTCTTTGTAGCATACAAATGCCTAATTTAGATTCCAAAGGTTAGAACATAGAGGTATTCCAAGGAAAAAGTGTTAAGGCCTTATGTAGCAAATAAGAACATAGATTACATATGTTAGAAAAATGCTAAGTATTTCCTCTTTCCACCCAAAGAACAAGCAAGGCTTAAGGTCTTTTAAATTCAGAGAGAGAGAAAAAAAGAGTGGAAAGAAAAGGCAACCAGTGATGCATGTTATGAAGTATATTCTTATAGCAATACATTTTCTAGATACAAAACTGGAGCAGGCAGCATGGGTGAAGATCGATATGGACCGGAGATAGCAGTGTTCGGTTTGAATTTTCTTCTTTTAGTAGAGACCTTGGACTCAGACTGCCATGGACCCACAGTAAACAGCACCCGCCTACCATCTCTCCTCTCCACTCCTTCCCTCATACATCTCCCTTCCTTTTGGTTCTAGCGTTTTCCACTACCCTTGTAAAGGATAAAACCTTGTGACTGGTATACTCACATCAAGAGGCCCTCTGATTTCTGGGGTAATATACCCATTTGACTTGTGTGCAGCCTCTTCAGCACTCCTAATAACCCTAAGAGACTCAAAGAAGTTAAGAGCTTTCTTTAAGGTGACACAGCTGGTGAGAAAACCGGGGTCGACCTTCCGACCTGGTTGGCTTCAGTGCCTGTATACTCTTTCCCAAAGAGCTGAGGAGGAGAGTTCTAGGGGTGCGGAGTTCGATGTGGGGCAGGAAGGCATGAAGGGGACAGCCAAGGAAGTGTTAGGATGCCGACACTCCCTCCCCCACATTGTTTTTTTTGAATACCAGCTCAGGCAATACAAGGAAAACGGCAGCCTTGCGAAAGAACTCATTAGGCTGACAGATGATACTATAGAGAAAATGACAAGGGCTACTCTGTGGAAGAAGGAGTCAATATCAAAGGTTCACCTCTGTCTAGACCAAGTCAGATCTGCAGCTGGAACCAGCGTGGAAGGAATGAGCTGCCCTGCCCTCCACACCCCGCCCCTGACAGTCTCAGCAGGCACACCATTTGCCCTCGTGGTGACACTGACCTCGTGGCTAGGTTCATATTCAATATCAGCTTGCTGCACTCAGGAAACCTTTTTACCCTTCTAGCATTCTCTGGAATGTTCTTTCTACATGTATATAACAAACCCTTATTCATGTCCAGGTCACTTTTAGAGGATGCTATTGTAGTCACCACCTTCCCTTTTTACCATACATGCCCTGCCTGCGTGACATCTTTCCTTCTTCCTTCCTTCCTTCCTCCCTCCTTCCCTCTCTCCCTTCCTTCTTGTCTTCCTTTCTCAAATGTTAATTGAGCCTCTTCTGTGGGCATTGTGGTAGACATTGGTTCTGCTGGACCTATATAGTTCCCAAGGGCCTTGCGTTTCCACTGTTCTCCTGTAGTTTTCCTTCTATACATGATTTTTAAATGAATCCTTTTGGCCAAATGCTAGAATCAGGATTTTTCTCCTCATTGTCTTTGGAAGGGATCATCCATCTACTGTTTTTAATACAGCTCTTCCAAAAAGTCAAACAAGAATGTGTATGCAAGAAAAGTATTTTGGGGGTGTTCTTAACATGAACATAGATCATTAAAGAATTTATAGATGGACTTCATTCATTCTATCACCTCCTTGAAACTATAAGTAAAATTTTGTTTACATAGGTGTAGATGATTTTTTTCTGAAAATAGTTTTCATCAGATTTTCAAAGGGGTCTAAAACCTAAAAATAGATGAGAACAACTGAGCTATTTGAAGGCAATGGTGATAACATTTCTAAAATTTGTTCTCTGTATAGGTGTTAACATTAGGCTGCTTCTCGTACATCATTTGATTTCATGATGATCACAATTGTGATGGACCCAAATGAAGACTATTATAACTGAGGATGACTTGATGGTACATTTTAAAGTTTGGCTTGTCTCAACATGATATGAAAAGAACTGGGATTATTTACAAGAAGGGGCCAATGTAAGATATAATTTACAATGTATGCTCCACTTCAAATTAATACATTATAAACTATGTTCCATATATAAAGTATTTTGATGCATTCACACAGCAATAAAACACATCTTTATGGGAATGCTTGGTGAAAAAATGTGTTTCAAAAGAACAAAAATTAGCAATAGTTTTAGTCAGCTTTGCTTAATGCAGTCCTATGTACATGATGTATAGAGGCTGGACTCTTGCCCAATGGTATGATTTACAGTTGATTATCCTATACAGAGTAATAGTTCAGTGATACCTTTTAGTTTAATGTGCCCAAATAATCCTTCTTTCTGTATTTATACACAAGAGATTTACAGGCTATTCTTGCCTTGTCTATACAGTGGGGTATAAAAAGCTTCCAGGATTGATAATCTGAAAGAATTAGCTGGCCACATCCTAGAAGGAAACTCTAGAGGTGAGATACACTTGAGCATGCCCAGCTCCTCACCCTTTTACCATAGTGACATCAGACCTGCTCAGCCCAAACGATCAAGAAAAATGATTAAGAGTTCTACGTCTTGAAGCTCTATAAATAAAAATTAAACCCCTCATCAAATCATTCTCACACTTGAAGTTTCAGGTGACAATACTAGGTTAATTATCCTAGAAACTAGATTAGGATGCAAAATAGGCAATGGAAATACCAGCCTCATTCCACTGGTGGCATATGGAGGAAAGAAACTGTGAGCAGCTTACAGAAAAAAAAAAAAAAAAAATCATCATATCAGTCAATCCATTCATTAATTCAATCAACAAAAAATATATGCCCACTCCAAGATGTGTATCCAAGTGAAAAGAAAACCTATGTTCACCCAAAAAACTTTACCCTAATGTGTATAGCAGCTTTATCTATAGCCACCCCAAAAAGGAAATAACCCCAAATGTCCTTCTACTTGGGCATGGATAAACAAACTGTAATACCTCTGTACCATGGAATACTAAGTAATAAAAATGAACAAAGTATTGATACATGTTACAGCATGGATGGATCTCAGCTGCATTGTGTGAATTAAAAGAAGCCAGACCCAAAGGCCAAATATGTATAATTTCATTGATGTGATATTCTGGCAAAGGAAAACTATAAGGACAGAAAACAGATTAGTCATTACCAGAGGTAAAGAGTAGGGAAGCCTTAACTATGAAGGATTAGTACAAAAATGTGAGTGTGTGTGTGCATATATGTGTGTGTTTGTGAGGGGGAACGGGGCAATGGAACCATTCTGTATCTTGATTGTAGTGGTGTTATACAACTCTGCATCTGTCCAAACACACGGAACTGTACACCAAAAGGAGTGGATCTCACTGTATACATATTGAAAAATAAGTTTGAGAAAAAGGATGGTAATAAGATAGCCCAAGTTCAAAGCAATTTGATTCAATTTTTTTTCTTGGACTCTATGAGTATTTCAGAGATGGAAAGGCAAATAACACATTACCAAAATACAAAATTCTTTTCCTTGACCTTAAACATCACAAACTAATGAGCAAAACAAGCTTGTCGGGAGAAACAGAAAAAGCTTTAGTAGCTATAGGAGGGGTTTGCACAATCTAAAGGATGAGGAAAATCTATTATTACTGGAATAGATTTTCCCTTCCTGGTCACTTTTGTCAGAAATGTATCGTCGTAGCCGTGACTTTTGTTACTAAAACAAGTGCAGCTCCCCAGAAGTAAAAGAGGCTTCTGGGGGTTGCCCCAGCTGCCCCTGGTAGCTTTCCATTCTGATATACAGTGTGAGGCTGGTAGGCACCATGACCCCTCCCGTCCCCTCTGCCCCATCACTTCAACTGCCGTTATTCAGCAGAACATAGCCTGCCATTCTCCCCTTTTCCTACAGCTGTACTGATCCCACTATTGGAAAGATATTCTCCTCCAAAGAGCTCATGGTTTTCGGGGTATCAGTGGGCTATCTGCTGAAATAAACAGCTTCTGGGGACCACAGAAGGGGCGTGATTTATTTCTTCATCTGTGGTGGATATATAGAGTTGATAGTTTAAAAAATAGCTAAACTGCACTTCTTGTGGGCTTCTTATTTTATTTTATTTTTTCCTTCTCCGTTTTCTCCATCCCCTGGGAGCCAACTGAGCCGCTCCCTCCCTGTCTTATCTCACCGACTACAGTAATGAGCTCCAGGGGGACCTCAATACTGCCTTTGAAGTAACAGGATTCTCCGAATACACTTTGAATTTTTTCTCATACATTGTTTGTTTCTTGTTTGCTCTGACTGTCTCCTTGTAGGGGAGTCTGACAGCTGTTGGGGGGAGGGGTGGTCCAGCATGACAGTTCTGGAATGTGTAAATTGAACAACAACAACAAAAACACAAACAAAATAAGAAAGAAAGAAGAAGGAGAAAAAAAAAAACAAAAAAAAAACCTTCCAACCCACTGCCATAGCAGGAATGGAAGTCTGTGGGCTGTAGGAGCTGAAGCATCCTGCTGGCTGCAAGCAGAGGAAGGCAGCCAAGGATAGACACAGCTGGGAGGCCTGAAAACTGTCACAGAGGAAATGGTCTGCTGGAGACAGGTTCTTGTGGGGAGAGCTGAGATACAGCCCAGGGGAGAGGCAGAGAGGGAGAGGGGCTCTGCCTTCCTGTCCTTGGGATTTCAGTGCACAAAGATCCTGCATCTGAAATAGTTCAGCATCCTACGTACCGAGCAGGGGGGATACACAGCAGAACCATTTTAATCTTTATACCTTGCACACTGGAAAGACCTCGAACAGGTTTTGGAGATTCGGGGACGGGAGAGTTAGCATTTAGGAGACACGAAGGCAATAGGATATAAAGTGTGGGGAGAAACCTGGTCTAGACCCTTGCTTTAGCCATGCACTTACACTCTGGATGAAAGAATTAAATTTCAGTCTACAGAGATCTTATCAGCCACTATTTCCAACTAACCAGATTGCAACTTGACAATGTACAGTAGTGGGAATAGAGAGAAAACCAGATTGCACTAGTCCTTGAAACAGGAAGAGAGTAATCCTTTGCCCAGAAATTCAGTACAGAATGGAAAACCAGACTGACAAAGTCACTCAATATTACTGGGATTTATTTTTATGAAAATTCTTGAGAAGACCATTAGATTTGGAAATATGAGCTGGAGGACAAGCACATCCAGGGAAACTTGTTCTGCTCCAGCAGAATAGCAAAAGGCGGGCCGAGTGAAACTTGCCCAGTTGTGAGGACACTAGAAGCTTCCAGTGTGATCTCACTTCTGCTTCTCTGGGCTCCTTCTGAACATGTGCCTGTGGTTTTGTAAATCACACTTCAAACTCATATATGAACATGGGTCTATAATCTCCTTGACTCCCTTGTCTTACATACTTACTGAAATTTTAGTCCTCTTTGTTTGACTCCTATGGCTTCTTTGTCCTGAACTCCTGGCCTAGCCAGTCTCCAAGTCATGTTTATTCTTTGTGAGATTATTTTATCTTAGTCCTCACCTCTTTTTCTATCACTCCAAGCACCTATCATCACCTAGCTAAACTCTGAAACCACCCCTTAAATGATCTCCTTGGCTCTCTCCTCTCCTATCCCCCTCCTTAAACTTCAGCTCAGTTTTCTTCCATCACTGCTTTACTCTCTAATCACAGGTCAAAAACCCTTAAAATTCCTTATTTTTATGGATAAAGACAGCATTCCTCAATTCAAAATTAAAGGCAGATAGCAATTACCATCTCCCAGGCTAAGCTGTACATAAACAATTAGGACTACCTCATTCCCACTTCTAGGCCTTCTCAAACCAACAACCCCACCCTTTCCTTCCCTTGTTGTATGTGGTGCTCATAGCACTAGACACATGTAACCCCTTTCTTTCCTTTTATGGGTAAGCATTTAGTGGGCCTAATGTGTACAAGGTTTGTAGTTTCCTTCACTCTAAGTGAAATTTAGAAAGTTTAATTTAAAAAGCCAACCCTGGAGATGTCACAGAAACGAGAAGGCTTATGAATGAAAGAAATCCCAGAGAGAGAAAGTCAGGGATCTCCTGGGCGTGAAAGTGTTCCTTGGACAGTGATGGACTGGGGCACTGCAGGAGCAATTTCGTTTGTGCCCTTTGCCTTCCCTTTTTCTCCCCCTCCCCCTTTTGAAGGGCTGATCTTTGCCTGCCTGTGTTTTATTGGTCCAGGGATCACGTGTTAGAGCTGAGAACTGCTAAAGCCTCATTAGGGTAAAAAACAGATAACAAAAAGAGATTCTTTTTCAGCTTACATGGAATACTCACAAGAGTTAAATTTGGCCCAGTCCAGGGATAAAGGCTCCATCATTTCCAATGATTCAGCATCCAACTATGTTCTCTAACCATATTGCAATAAAATTAGAAAAGTAATAATGAAAAAGAGCCAAAGATATTCCTAGGTCTTGAAACTAAAATGCTTGCTATTAAATTACTCTTGGGCTAATGCAGAAATCATCAGGGAAATTATGAAATACTTACAACTGAATGACAGTGATATCACCACATATGAAAGCTGTCGGGGCACAACTAAAGCAGAACCTGAGGAAAATGTATAGTTTTAAAAACATTTATCAAAAAAGAAGAAAAATAAAAAGATTGAAATAAAATGAGCCATGATTCTGTTTGATTCATTGGAAAAAGAGGAACAGACCAAACTGAAATTAGGAGATAATTATTGAAGAAAAAGACAGAAATCAAGAAATATAGAACAAAAATGCAACAATAAATATTGCTCAAATCTAAATCTAGCTCTTTTAAGACTAGTTAGGCAAACCTCTGATAATACTTGCTAAAGGAAAATGGAAATATTTTCAATCAAACAAAATACAGAATGCAAAGTTGGACACAGCCAAAAACAAAACAGCAATTAACAAAAATAAAGAATATTACAACCAACTCTTCACTAATACATATGAAAATGGATGAGACATTCACCTGAAAAAGTATGCAAATTACTGTGGCAGATTGTATTCTTCATAAATGTCAATATGTACTTCCAGAATCTTGCCACTCTTTCATCAGAAATAAAGTCCATTTCCCCTCCCTTTCAGCCTGAGCAGGCATGTGACTGCTCTGACCCATAGAGTGTGGCTATCTGGATAGCTGTGTGCTTTTCAATGCTATGTCTTCATCCACTCTGGGGAAGCCAGCCACCAAGGTAAAAACCTAAATTAGCTGACATGAGAAGACAACATGGTGAGGTCAGATGGAGAGGCCCACAGGGAAAGGAACCAAGGCCTTCACAGAAAGCTTGCATCGACAGTCAGATGTGTGAATATATGAGCCTCCAGGTGATTTCAGCCCCTAAACTTCAATTCTTCCAGCTGGGGGACAATATCACACAGGAACAAGCCACCCCACTATATTCCTGTCTCAGTTCCTGACCCTCACAATCTGTGAGGATAAAAAATTATTGTTTTTATCACTAAGTTTCAATGTAATTTGTTACACAGCCATAGTAATTAAAACAATTGCCAAACTTGGAACAAAAGTTAGAAAGTTGATCAATAACCATTCAAAAACTTGAGATGGCAATGAGAGGCACTCTGCTACTTCTAAACAGAGTTTTACAGGAAGATCAAAATTTTAAAGACAAAACAATTCCTGTCTTACACAAATTGTTCAAGAAAACAGGAAAAAAAAAAAAACCCAAAACCAAGATTCTAAAGGTTCTAAAACTAATAAGTACAGTACAAAACATTAATAATTTTATTTATGGGCATATATGAGAAAACACTAAATAAGAATTATCTAACCAAATTCAAGAGATTATTAAAAAATAAATTTACCAAGCAAAATGATTGTTTAATATCAGAAAATCTATCAACATAAGGTACCTATTCACTAATTTTCTCCTAAAGGAGAAAAAGAGTCACCTATTTTTGTAAGTGTAGAGAAATAAACTTTTGATAAAGTTATGTATATATGTATAATGAATATTAACAAAACCAAACAAACAAGTAAACAAAAAAAAAAATTTCTCAGAATACTTGGAATAGTAAGGCACTTCTGGAAATTTATAAAGATTATATACCAAATCTACAGTAAGCATCCTTCTAAAAGGCATTCCCTTACAGATTTGGAAAAAAAACAAAGATGTCCGTTATCACTGTTGTTATTCAGTATGGTACTAGAGGCTCTGGCCAGTGCAAAAGCACATGAAAAAGAAATAAGAGCTTCAAGGATTGAAAGAATTACAGCACGGCTCTAATTATCTGCAGATGCTATGACTATTTACATAGAAAAATCAACGGATTTTTCATATAATCTATTAGAACTCAAAATAAACATCTGAAATACTTATAAGTAAGAACAACTTGCACAAACCAGGACCATTCATCTATTTTGCATGAACCAATATATTCATCTAATACCAGAAACAGCCAACTTGACAATATAATAGATAATAAGTGCCATTCATAATAACTAAAAAAGATAGAAAGTAGAAATTGCCTTGGTCAAGAATGCACAAAGTCTATTATACACAACATTGTAAAACAACTATACCCCAATTAAAAAGAAAAGAAAACAACAACAAAAAAGTTCACAAACTCTTTATAGAGAAAATTTTTTAATTCTATTATAAGTTACAAAGTAGATTTAAATAAAGAGTGAGGCACTATGGACTCTGGTCTAAAGAGCCAGGTGTGAGGCCTCTGCCCCTGGCACCAAATGAGCAAGTGAAACTAGAAAGCACAAAGGGGAAAAAAAGGGAGAATTCTTTGTGAAATATGAAGAAGGAACACTCCTTGATCCAAAGGATTGGAAAGTTAACTCAAAAACACATTGAAGAACTTTGAAGCCATGTGGCTGACAGGGTCGTGGTGCTCTGGATGGGTGTCAAGCCTGAGCCTCTAAGGATGACAGCCGAGTTCAGGACATTGGACCACCAGAGACCTCCTGGACCCATGTAATATCAGTCAGTGAGCGTTCTCCCAGAAATTTCTGCCTAAATGATAAGACCCAGCTCCACTCAGCGACCAGCAAGCCCCAGTGCTGGACACCCCATGCCAAACAATTAGCGAGACAGGAACACAAGCCCACCCATTAGCAGAGAGGTTGTCTGGAATCATACTAAGTTCACAGACACCCCAAAAAATACCACCGGACGCGGTCCTGCCCACCAGAAAGACAAGATGCAGCCTCATCCACCAGAACACAGGCACCAGTCCCCTCTACCAGGAAACCTACACAACCCACTGAACAAAACTTACCCACTGGGGGCAGACACCAAAAACAACGGGAACGATGAACCTGCAGCCTGAGAAAAGGAGACACCAAACACAGTATGTTAAGCAAAATGAGAAGACAGAGAAATACGCAGCAGATGAAGGAGCAAGGTAAAAACCCACCAGGCCAAACAAATGAAGAGGAAACAGGCAGTCTACCTGAAAAAGAATTCAGAGTAATGATAGTAAAGATGATCCAAAATCTTAGAAATAGAATGAAGAAAATACAAGAAATGTTTAACAAGGACCTAGAAGAACTAAAGAGCAAAAAAACAATAATGAACAACACAGTAAATGAAATTTAAAATTCTCTAGAAGGAATCAATAGCAGAATAAATGAGGCAGAAGAAAGGATAAGTGACCTAGAAGATAAAATAGTGGAAAAATCTACCATAGAGCAGAATAAAGAAAAAAGAATGAAAAAAGTTGAGAACAGTCTCAGAGACTTCTGGGACAACATTAAATTCACCCACATTTGAATTATAGGGGTCCCAGAAGAAGAGGAGAAAAAGAAAGGGACTGAGAAAATATTTGAAGAGATTATAGTTGAAAACTTCCTTAATATGGGAAAGGAAATAGTCAATCAAGTCCAGAAAGCACAGAGAGTCCCATACAGGATAAATCCAAGGAGAAACATGCCAAGACACATATTAATAAAACTATCAAAAATTAAATACAAAGAAAAAATATTAAAAGCAGCAAGGGAAAAGCAACAAATAACATACAAGGGAATCCCCATTAGGTTAGCAGCTGATCTTTCTTTTCAGCAGAAACTCTGCAAGTCAGAAGGGAGTGGAAGTACATATTTAAA
This sequence comes from Eschrichtius robustus, assembly GCF_028021215.1. Lineage (NCBI taxonomy): Eukaryota > Metazoa > Chordata > Mammalia > Artiodactyla > Eschrichtiidae > Eschrichtius > Eschrichtius robustus. Next base: position 83,496,604 of record NC_090829.1, on the reverse strand, counting down.
GTGATGAACAGGAAAAACCTACAACCACGGTTACTCTACCCAGCAAGGATCTCATTCACATTTGATAGAGAAATTAAAAACTTTACAGACAAGCAAAAACTAAGAGAAAAGTACCACTAAACAAGATTTACATCAAATGCTAAAGGAACTTCTCTAGGCAGGAAACACAAGAGAAGGAAAAGACCTACAATGACAAACCCAAAACAATTAAGAAAATGGTCATAGGAACATACGTATCAATAATTACCTTAAATGTAAATGGATTAAATGCTCCAACCAGAAGACATAGACTGGCTGAATGGATACAAAAACAAGACCCATATATATGTTGTCTACAAGAGACCCACTTCAGACCTAGGGACACATTACACACTGAAAGTGAGGGGATGGAAAAAGATATTCCATGCAAATGGAAATCAAAAGCTGGAGTAGCAATCCTCATATCAGACAAAATAGACATTAAAATAAAGACTATTACAAGAGACAAAGAGGACACTACATAATGATCAGGGGATCAATTCAAGAAGAAGATATAACAATTGTAAATATTTATGCAACCAACATAGGAGCACCTCAATACCTAAGGCAAATGCTAACAGCCATAAAAGGGGGAATTGACAGTAACACAACCATATTAGGGGACTTTAACACCCCACTTTCACCAATGGACAGATCAACCAAAATGAAAATAAATAAGGAAACACAAGCTTTAAATGACACATTAAACAAGATGGACTTAATTGATATTTGTAGGACATTCCATCCAAAAACAACAGAATACACTTTCTTCTCAAGTGCTCATGGAACATTCTCCAGGATAGATCATATCCTGGGTCACAAATCAAGCCTCAGTAAATTTAAGAAAATTGAAATCGTATCAAGTATCTTTTGCAACCACAACGCTATGAGACCAGATATCAAATACAGGAAAAGAACTGTAAAAAATCCAAACACATGGAGGCTAAACAATACGTTACTAAATAACCAAGAGATCACTGAAGAAATCAAAGAGGAAATCAAAAAATACCTTGAAACAAATGACAATGAAACATGATGGCCCAAAACCTATGGGATGCAGCAAAGGCAGTTCTAAGAGGGAAGGTTAGAGCAATACAATCCTACCTCAAGAAACAAGAAACATCTCAAATAAACAACCTAACCTTACACATAAAGCAATTAGAGAAAGAAGAACAGCAACAACAAAAAAAAAATCCAAAATTAGTGGAATGAAAGAAATCATAAGGATCAGATCAGAAATAAATGAAAAAGAAATGAAGAAAATGATAGCAAAGATAATAAAACTAAAAGCTGAGCCTGTGAGAAGATGAACAAAATTGATAAGCCATTAGCCAGACTCATAAAGAAAAAAACGGAGAAGGAGGATCCTTCTGAGAATCGGAGAAACGGAGAATCTGATCCTCAGATTTCATGCAGTCTTAAATTAATCTGCTGGTTTTCTTCTTTCCCACTATTTCTTTGATTATTGCCCTTCTTCCACTTTATGAAGAAAGGCCAACCTCTTAACCATCCAGAGTCTTACTCTGGGACATTTCCTTTATTCAAAAATCTGTATTCAAATAAAGGGACAATGTGAAATCTGCAGGGTGATGTGTTAAATTAGAAGCAGGGTGTTTTGGTCAATGTTGGGATATTCTGAACTCAAATATATTAAAGAGTGTGGCAAAGGAGTGAACTATGTCATAGTTCTTTTTATGACTTCATTTTTCCTACCTTTGACTACCTTCAAAGAAAACATGCATCTTGAGGAAGAGTCCAATGGCATAGCAAAGCTAATGAAGTGTTGCTAAGAAAGCTGATGCTACTTTATGTTATTCAGGTAAAATATAGGACTCAAAACATGATTCTGTGCCTTTTCTACCCGTTTTTAAATTATAATATTCAAAATCTCTAAGAACTATGATGGACAATTTTAATCTGTTATGAAAGACTCCCTCTCTGCCTATTTATTATTCTGTTATGAGAAAGGCCCAGGGAAATCCTTTCATTCACCCCAGCTAGCTCTATGCCTCAGTTGCATATTTTGCATGATTTGAAGAAAAAGGGGGAAAATTTCCGTCTTTATTTCTCATAGATTAACATTACATCTTTAAATTAAAAAGAAAAAAAAAACTTAAGAGGTGTTTTATATGTTTTGAACATTTATTTAGATCCTTAAACATTTTTACAAACTTTTATGAAAGTTTATACAGTATACTAAAGCATTTAAGATTTAGAGATGTGTGATTGCAAAGAATTAAGAAAAATTTTACATTTTACATTTTAATTTATATACAATTAGATACAATTGTATATTTTATATACCATTTTTTGTTGCAGATGATTATGATAGGATGATTAATATACTTCCAAATGTAAAAATGCATTGCATTAGAATAAAATTATGTGAGGGAAGTGGAGTGGGATTAAAAGTTCAAGGAGACAAAAGACAACTTAAAATTGTTAACAGTTAAAGGTTTTGTTTAGGTATTTTTACCCTTTTTAGAGTAAGGGTGAATAACAAAACTCTATGGTGCGTCCAGATTGTTGTCTTTAAATATCATTTGCATATTGACTACAAACAAAACAAAATAACAACAAAAAAACTGTTTTTTTGGAAAAATGGCTGATTCCACATCTGGAGCAGGGCATTTATAATATGAGTCTTGCCATGACTGAAAGAAACATTATCAAACACTACTAAGGTCATATCAAAAGGACACAAATGCCAGCTTGGAAAGTTGCCACGGCCCAAACTGGGAAATTCTGAGCATCACATAAATAAAATAATAATAATGACTGCAATAGATTGAAACATATATGCAAGTCTAGAAGTTCACACTGATTAAAAACAAAAAAAAAACTTCATTGATGATCCTTAAATATTGCTAAGGCAACACCTCATTATTCTGAAAACTGATTAAGGGAAAAGATCAAGTATTTGTCTTGCCTTTCCCACAGAAGCTGTTTTTCAGAGTTACCAAATAGTTGATAAGGAAAAGTTCTTCTTTATAGAAAACCACAGATAATAAGTACAGGAAGAAAGATAGAATTAGAAAGTCAGAATTTTGTAACCTTAATAAACCACTGGATATGGTGATCACAGACAGCCGCTAAAACTATTTGATGGCTTATGGTGAATTTTAAATGGATGGATCAGGCTGAAAACACCTGAACCCACTGATGAATCTTGCCAGCACTAAGAGTAGGACCACCACTATTAGGTGCCTCCTGAAATTAACAGTCTTTAATTTCATTAATCCACTACATCTAACTTTCAGTTTCTAGGAAATGTGAAGAAAAGAACATGTTTAAACAATACCATGAAGACACAGTTGTGAAAAATGAAGAGCTAATTTTGCTAGGACATTCTGAGGAATATTTTCTTTCTTAATAAAATGAGATAAAGTGCTCCCTTCATGCCCTGACTCCATAAGGATGTGATGGCAGAAACTGCTGAAACCATCCTGTGAAAAGGGAAGAGACCTCATCTGCGGGTGACAAAAAAAGGTGGAGGTTGTGCTCTGCAGACACAAAACTAAGACAGTGTTTAGGGATCAACATCTGTGAAAGGAAACTGAAGGAAGCCACATTGGGCAAGAGGAAGAAACCAAACTCTAACTGGGTCCAATAAACTCTCAGCTGACATACAGTGAGCTCTTGAACAAAGCGTTTCCAGAGTGTCCTGTGGGCCATAACTTTAAACCCCAATCTCATCCTTGCTAAGTCATTAGAGGCAAGCTTTCCTGGGAAGAGCTGGTTCCCTGCAGCTCAAGCTGACCCTGAAGGAGCTTACAGAAGCACTTCCTTGAAGGGGAAACTTCTGCTGCATCTACCATAGAACCTTATCTTTTGATGTCATTGTTGAGCCTCTAAACAAACCCTGGTACTAGCCAGTCAAGAGAGGTAGGGTGAGGGTAGAAGCATTTGAGGAACAGGATTTACCCTGTCTGGGGCTTGTTCTACAGGCTAGGTGTGGTCAGATAGGAGAGTAAAAGGTAAACAAGGTTCTAATCCCTAAGGACCCTCGTATATTTACTTGCTAAGTGGTTAAAATCATATCCTAAATTGTTAAGGTCCAATGGGGAACCAATGAAAGAGTTTTAAGCCAGAAGTCAGATCAGATTTTCAGTTCTGATAACACTTTACCTACTAAAGATTTGAGTGATCCAAGGCTTGGGGCAAGTGGAACAGGCAGGAGACAGGGTAGCATGCATTGAATGGTGGCACTGAGCATGGAAATTAGTAAATATAGCTTCAGCCATGTGTATGTTTTACCCAGTAGCTGACCAAGGGTGCAGACATAACAGGGTAAGATTTGCCAGAAGAGAAATACTAGGAGTTGGTGGTAGGCCTGAAACAGGGTACTTAAAAAAAAGAAAAATTAATTAGGTGGGTTACTGGGTTAAGTGATAATCAGGATGACTTCTGTTTATTCAATATTACTTTTCCAAAATTCTAGAAAAATTGTATGTGAAGATATAAATGCATTTATGCATTTATAGTAAGGGCCTGCAATGGGTTGAGCTGAGCCTAAGTTTAAAATCAGCTTGGTTGTTTGCAAGGTGCTTACTCTGAGAAAACTTGTTTACTTCTTTTCTCCTCAGTACCTTCCTCAGAGGTTTGCTGGAGGATTAAATGAGAAACAGTGACATAAAGTGCCTGATATGTAATAAATCCTAAACAAATGGAAGCTGTTCTTATGACTTATGTCATCCAGGACAGATGAAAATAAAATTTTTAAAAAGAAAAACAGGGGCTTCCCTGGTGGCGCAGTGGTTGAGAATCTACCTGTCAATGCAGGGAAAATCCCACATGCCGCAGAGCAACTAAGCCTGCGAGCCACAACTACTGAAGCCTGTGTGCCGTAGAGCCTGTGCTCCACAACAAGAGAAGCCACTGCAAAGAGAAGCCCTCGCACCACAATGAAGAGTAGACCCCACTCACCACAACTAGAGAAAGCCTGCACGCAGCAATGAAGACCCAACGCAGCCAAAAATAAATAAATAAAAATTAATTAAGTTTTAAAAATCTATACAATTATTGAATCACTATGTTGTACCCCTGAAACTTATATAATATTGTAAATCAATTATACTTCAATAAAAAATAATAAAAAGAAAAATTAAAAAAAGACAAGGGGGAAACAAATGCATATTATTAAAATAAAAAAAAGAAAAACATATTGGTTCTATAAGAGGGAGAAGTTTATCAACATTTAAAAGCATAGCAAAGAAAGAAAGAAAGAAAGAAAGAAAAGATTTAGGACCAGTCATGAATACACAAATGTCCCATTACTTACAAAGAACAGGTGACTCTAAAATTCATAACTCTGAATAAAGTACATATGAACCTTCCAGATATGTTCTAAGAAATGACTTGCGTATACAAGTGCCATATAAATTTAATGTACTAATAATATCATTCAATTATGTCCAATTAAATCCTATTATCTCTTTATTTTCACACCAGACTCTTGTTTGTTTTCATGACAAATATGTATTCTAGAAAACTTGTTTGCTAAGGACAATTCAAGTACAGCTATTTATTTGCAAACTTCAGGCTGTGTACAAAATTGATAAGATAAGAAAGTGATATACTGGGCTTCGAATAAGAAAAATAAGTCCCTGATATAATTAGTGGAGCATGCATTGTCACTGTTTTCCAAAAAGAATGAACCATGCATTCTTTTAACTGCTTCCCTATGTCAGCCTAGAGCAAAAGCTCCAGGGATGTGAATCTTGAGTGCATATATTCTCCATATGATTGTGATTTGATTAATATTTTAGACCAAAGTACAGAAAAAGGGCCAATCATCTTTATAGATGACACAAGATAGGAGGGGAAAACCATCATAGAGGATTCAAAAAGATTTTGACAGGCTGAAAAATGGGTGCAAACTAACAAGATGTGAGTAAGTCTGGAATAATGTAAAATTTTGCCTTAAGATTTAAGACTTATGGGATGGGGAAAACTTAATATATTTTCTTAGGGGGAAAAAAAGGCTGATTTTGTTGACTACACAACAAAAGGAAATAAAAATACTGTATTGTACTATATACTGTATTTCAATACTGCTAAAAAAAATCTATTATCTTCTTATAGTACATTGATATAGTAATTTGCTAAATCCACCAAATGTGTCATCTGTTATGTGCATGGCACTGTAATAATCTGTGTGAGAAATTCAAAGACCTTGTAGGAGGGTTTAAGATTTACTAGATCAAGAGATAAAATGGTCCCACTGTACCCTTCATACAATTATTGAAGCCCCACTATGGATAAAGCATGGTAATTGTTATGAGATGGCAACAGACAAAAAACAGCCACAACTTATAAAAGTCTGTAATTTATTACAGATCACAGGATGGGGAGATAGTTTTTTTTAATTTTTAGATTTTAGGTTTATTACAAAGTATAACTGCTCAAAGAAATCCAATATGCAGTGGATGAATTAATCATATACTCACATACCTATACACAGATACATTCCCGTACAGAGAGTTCACTGTTAAATATTCAGAGGGTTTACCTCTGGTCTCAGTGAAGAGGGCCACTCCCTCACCTTGATATCAGTATGGATGAAATTCTATTTACAGGTCTCAGATCCTCAGCAATTCTAGACTCTCTGATTGCCCCCAGATCTTTTTCCTTCCTTTAATCATCAGTTTTTACTTAACAAAGTTGATTTCTGGATTGAGTTTCATTTTGAGAAGAGAGATTTTAATCAATTAATCTGGTAATTTGTCTGATTAATTGACAAGACAAAGGCCTAGGAAGTGAGATAATTTCCCCCATCCTCTAAGGTCAGCTGAGTTTTGGCAGCTCCATTTTAATCTTGGTTAGATATACTTCATCAACCCTGCTTTCTTAGACCTTGCTCTCAGGCAGCTCAATACACATGTAAATCCAATGTACAACCACTTTGTATACCATTCTCTCCCTCCTTTCACTTTTTATCTACATAGATTTACTGGTAGCTCAATGCCATTGTCATGCTTTACTTATAAAATTGTGCAATCATCCCTTCAACTACTTATACAGTAAGTCCCCTACATATGAACTTTCAAGTTGCGAACTTTCAAAGATGCGAACGTGTGTTGGCATGTCCAATCACGTAAATTAGTTCTCGTGTCTGGAGTACATTGTAATGTGTGTGCATCCTCTACAAGTGGTTATGCTTTCTGCACTTTAGGGTGACTTCATTGAACTCCTTGCTGTGCAACACAAGGAGCTTACTAATGAAGACCCGATGGAATTGGAGGCCCGGAGAAAGGACGAAGAGAGATAAGAGAAAAAAGAAGTAACTGAAGAACCGAAGAGATTCACGACGCAGGAAATGGCAAGTGGATTTTCTTTATTTGAGGAGGCACTGTTGGTTTTTGAGGCACAGGATCTGAACATAGAATGGTACACGAAGGTTGCAGCAGCCGTTCAGAATGCAATCCAGTGCTACAGTGTCATCTATGACGAGAAAAAAAGAGCTACTACCCAGACATCACTGGATCGTTTTTTCAAGAGGGAAGATAGAATTGAATCCAGCAAGGAACCAGAACCTGTGGCATCAATATCAGGTGTGAGTGAAACTGCAGCTTGCCCTCCGTCTCCTATTGCTGACCATCTGTCAGCTCTACCATCTCCCACCTCCCCTCCCTCCTCCAGTCAGTATCTCTTCTTGCCTGTTCACTCGATGCCAGCCCCTGTACGCCAGCTGTTGTACTGTACTACTGTACTTTTCAAGGTACTGTACTGTACGATTAAAAATATTTTATTTTTGTGTTTGTTTTTTATGTATTATTTGTGTAGAAAGTATTATAAACCTATTACAATATAGTACTATATAACCGATTGTGTTAGTTGGGTACCTAGGCTAACTTTGTTGGACTTACAAACAAATTGGACTTACAAACGCACTCTCAGAAAGGAACTCGTTCGTATGTAGGGGACTTGCTGTACATTATTTTTTAGCAACTGCAAATAATAATAGCGGACATTTATATAGTAGTTATGTTTATTATATATCTGGAAGTCTTACAAGTGTTTTACATAGAATAACTCATGTAATCCCTCAGACAAGCTTGTGATATAATCACTATTATTATCTCTAAATGCTATTTAGACAGTCTCTGTTGTATTTTGATCCATAGATCCTCACACAACACAGTTTTCTGGGAAAACCTAAGAAAAAGTTGTTTTTACTAAGGGCATTGTATAGGAATATGTCATATGATTTGATGACTGTCAAGAATTTTCATTAAGGAGAGAATAAACATGGTAGGGACAATGGGAAAGCAAAACGCACATTCCAAGTACAGGCATGAATAAAGCACCAAAGTGAGGAAGTGCAAGGTGTGTTAATAAGACATTCAGACAGCAGGCTAGAAATCAATCACATGGCTTTGAATGCCATGTTGAAGATTTGGGCCTTTATTCTATTAAAAAACAAAACAAAACAACATTATTTCAGGAATTGAATGATTTATCCTCTCATACATAAAATAAACAAAGAAAAAAATATACTTTACTAATCAGCACCTCACAGATAGCAAATTATATCCACCCTTCCTGGAGGAGTCTGGACCTGGCAAGAGTTCCCAAGAAAATGCTAGAGTTTGAAGATGTAAAAATCTTTTGACTTTTAAGCTGCTTCACCTTTGAATGACTCCTGAGCAATATGACAGCCAAACTCAGCCAACCCAAGCACACCTAATACAGTTATCGATATACTAAGTACCCCAAATCACAGCTATCATCCATATTTTTTCCTGAGTTTATACGAACTATGTATGTAAGGTGTGACTATAAGACAAGACTGGTATTTTCACAGCCCTGCCAGAACTTATACATCCACGTGAGTGTTTTGCTTCGTGGGTATTAACTTGTACTTTACTGCTGATGTTGTTGTCAAAAACCTGCAGAGAATGACTTTTAAACCCAAGTCCCAAGCCACAGGAGAAAGGCTATTTTCTTAATTTACCTGTATATTTTGTTATCGAGGCCAAATGGAATTCAAGTTGAAATTGCACACTCTACTCACCCTTCTTAGTTCCAAAATGACTTCTTGCTGTTCGGAAAAATAAAATTCATACTCAAAGTAAGGACATTCACTATCAGCATAGGAACAATAGCTACCATTATTCAGCACTTAACGTGTTCTGGAAACTGTGGTGGTAAGTGACATAGGTGTATGATCTATTATGTGTGTTAAGCCAGGAAGTAACTTTCATATAGTTGAGTTAAATATCAATAACAAAGTCACACAGTTGGACATAATTAAGTAGGAAAAAAAAAAGCCTGCATCACGGTATGTAAACTATTTATGTAGCATAGTGGCTAAGGGTTGGTGACAAGGGTGAAGGTGTCTGGATTTTAAATCTTGGCTTCAACACTTGATGTCTGATCTTGGGATGGTTATTTGTAATCTCTCTTGTTTTCCCCATCTTTAAAATTATAGTAAAATGCATACTATGTACACTATACTTAACAAAGTAGTTGGTGCTAGCTCTTTGCAGGTTGGTTTAGAGAGCTTCAGCTGGGAAGCCTTGTGTCTACTCCACATGTTCCTCCCATCCTTCAACAGGCCAGACTAGGCTTCTTCACATGGTGGTTTCTGGACAGAACTCCCCAAGAGGATGAAAACAGAAGCCTCAAGGCCTCTTGATGCCTAAGCTCAGAACTCCTGCACCATTCTACCACATTCATTTGGTGAAAGCATCTCACATGTTCTATTGAGATTCAAAGGGTAGAGAAATAGACTCTACTTCCTGATGAGAAGAGTAGCAGTCACATGACTAAGGGGCATGCATATGCATACCGAATGGAAGGAATGAGTTGTTGTTGTTTTTAAAAAATATACTCTAGTATTGTTAGGAGTTGGGACCTTAGGACAAAGAGGAAATACTTCTGAAGAACTTTAAGGGGGGAGTCACTAGAAGATCACATTCACTTTTAAATGATTACTCTGTCTAAAGTGCAGAGAATGGATGGATAGAGAGAAGACTAGGTACAGAGAATCCAGTTGGGGTGCGGTTACAGTAACCCATTTCAGAGATGATGGTGACTTGAAATAAGTAGTGGCAGTAAGACAGATGGAATTGGACAAATGGAGAACCTCTTACATGATACAGAATCAAAAGACTTGGTAAATGCAACTGGCTTTTGGAATAATAAGACTTGTTAACCAAACTAAATAAAGCCAAGGAACTGTAAGCCATGGGTTGAAAAGAAATGCAAAAGAAAACAAATTAAAGTTTGCTGAAAATGGAAAGATTCAGCTGCTGGTGACATTTATTTTTGTTCAAGTGTCCAGTGATACCATGGAATGGTGGAAAAATCTATTAAGAATTACTTGATAGCATCCTTTTATAATGTCATTTTCAACAGGACTTTAATTTACATTTTATAAATTATGCAATATTTTATAAAGTAAGTAAAATCTTTTAGTATTCTAAAGAGCAACACTATATTTTGGCAGCTTAGAGTTTTGAACATATAATTTCACATTCCCTGATTCAGTAATAAGCTTTCCAAAAGGTGAGACCTGTGGAACTGTTGAAATGAGTTATTCCATCTCCTTGTCAATTTTTTAAAAAGTAATTTCCACATTAAGTACTATTCACATACAAACCATAATGGGGATGTCTCCTATGCCCACAGTAAATGCCTAAAGTAAGTTAATGTTTAATCAGGAATGTGTCTTTTAATCCTTATAGAGATATTAAAGGTAAACATTCCAATGACAATTGAAATGGACTCCATTTGTAAGAAGAGTGTACTTTAATTTTGGAAAAGGGGAAGGGGTCCCTTGTACATGCTTCATTAACACACTGAGACTTGGCAGGTGGTACTTTTCCCAACAAGATCAACACAGACCCTTTGGGATTTCTATAGGCCTGATGTGGGCCACTCTGACATGAACAGTCAAAGTTAATTACTTACATGGCAGCTGACCTCTTCCAAGAAGCATTGAAATCATTGTTTTGAAGCACTGAAGCCACTGTGTTTGATCAAATTAGCACAGATGAGATTCTTTTTTTTTTTTTTTTAACATCTTTATTGGAGTATGATTGCTTTACAATGGTGTGTTAGTTTCTGCTGTATAACAAAGTGAATCAGCTATACATATACATACGTCCCCATATCTCCTCCCTCTTGCAACTCCTGCCCATCCTCCCTATCCCACCCCTCTAGGTGGACACAAAGCACCGAGCTGATCTCCCTGTGCTATGTGGCTGCTTCCCACTAGCTATCTATTTTACATTTGGTAGTGTATATATATCCATGCCACTCTCTCACTTCATCCCAGCTAACCCTTCCCGCTCCCCGTGTCCTCAAGTCCATTCTCTGTGTCTGCGTCTTTATTCCTGTCCTGCCCCTAGGTTCTTAAGAACCATTTTTCTTTTTTTTCTTTTTTAGATTCCATATATATGTGTTAGCATACAGTATTTGTTTTTCTCTTTCTGACTTACTTCACTCTGTATGACAGACTCTAGGTCCATCCACCTCACTACAAATAACTCAATTTCGTTTCTTTTTACGGCTGAGTAATATTCCATTGTATATATGTGCCACATCTTCTTTATCCATTCATCTGTCAGTGGACACTTAGGTTGCTTCCACATCCTGGCTATTGTAAATAGTGCTGCAATGAACATTGTGGTACATGTCTCTTTTTGAATTATGGTTTTCTCAGGGTATATGCCCAGTAGTGGGATTGCTGGGCTGTACGGTGGTTCTGTTTTTAGCTTTTTGAGGAACCTCCATACTGTTCTCCACAGTGGCTGTATCACTTTACATTCCCACCAACAGTGCAAGAGGGTTCCCTTTTCTCCACACCCTCTCCAGCATTTACTGTTTCTAGATTTTTTGATGATGACCATTCTGACCGGTGTGAGGTGATACCTCATTTTAGTTTTGATTTGCATTTCTCTAATGATTAGTGATGTTGAGCATCCTTTCATGTGATGGTTGGCAATCTGTATATCTTCTTTGGAGAAATGTCTATTTAGGTCTTCTGCCCATTTTGGGATTGGGTTTTTTGTTTTTTTGATATTGAGCTGCATGAGCCACTTGTATATTTTGGAGATTAGTCCTTTGTCATTTGCTTCATTTGCAAATATTTTCTCCCATTCTGAGGGTTGTCTTTTCGTCTTGGTTATGGTTTCCTTTGCTGTGCAAAAGCTTTTAAGTTTCATTAGGTCCCATTTGTTTATTTTTGTCTTTATTTCCATTTCTCTAGGAGCTGGGTCAAAAAGGATCTTGCTGTGATTTATGTCATGGAGTGTTCTGCCTATGTTTTCCTCTAAGAGTTCTATAGTGTCTGGCCTTACATTTAGGTCTTTAATCCATTTGGAGTTCATTCTTGTTTATGGTGTTAGGGAGTGTTCTGATTTCATTCTTTTACATGTAGCTGTCCAGTTTTCCCAGCACCACTTATTGAAGAGGCTGTCTTTTCTCCACTGTATATTCTTGCCTCCTTTATCAAAGATAAGGTGACCATATGTGCGTGGGTTTATCTCTGGGCTTTCTATCCTGTTCCATTGATCTATATTTCTGTTTTTGTGCCAGTACCATACTGTCTTGATTACTATAGCTTTGTAGTATAGTCTGAAGTCTAAGCGCCTGATTCCTCCAGCTCCGTTTTTCTTTCTCAAGATTGTTTTGGCTATTTGAGGTCTTTTGCATTTCCATACAAATTGTGTAAATTTTTGTTCTAGTTCTGTGAAAAATACCATTGGTAGTCTGATAGGGATTGCATTGAATCTGTAGATTGCTTTGGGTAGTAGAGTCATTTTCACAATGTTGATTCCCCCAATCCAAGAACATGGTATATCTGTCCATCTGTTTGTATCATCTTTAATTTCTTTCTTCAGTGTCTTATAGTTTTCTGCATACAAGTTTTTGTCTCCTTAGGTAGGTTTATTCCTAGGTATTATATTCTTTTTGTTGCAGTGGTAAATGGGAGTGTTTCCTTAATTTCTCTTTCAGATTTTTCATCATTAGTGTATAGGAATGCAAGAGATTTCTGTGCATTAATTTTGTATCTGGCTACTCTACCAAATTCATTGATTAGCTCTAGTATTTTTCTGGTAGCATCTTTAGGATTCTCTATGTATAGTACCATGTCATCTGCAGACAGTGACAGTTTTACTTCTTCTTTTCTGATTTGGATTCCTTTTATTTCTTTTTCTTCTCTGATGGCTGTGGCTAAAACTTCCAAAACTATGTTGAATAATAGTGGTGAGAGTGGGCAACCTTGTCTTGTTCCTGATCTTAGTGGAAATGGTTTCAATTTTTCACCATTGAGAACAATGTTGGCTGTGGGTTTGTCATATATGGTCTTTATTATGTTGAGGTAAGTTCCCTCTAGGCCTACTTTCTGAAAGGTTTTTATCATAAATGTGTATTGAATTTTGTCAAAAGTTTTTCTGCATCTATTGAGATGATCATATGGTTTTTCTCCTTCAATTTGTTAATATGGTTTATTACATTGTTTGATTTACATGTATTGAAGAATCCTTGCATTCCTGGGATAAACCCCACTTGATCATGGTGCATGCTGCTTTTAATGTGCTGTAGGATTTCGTTTGCTAGCATTTTGTTGAGGATTTTTGCATCTATGTTCATCAGTGATATCGGCCTGTGGTTTTCTTTTTTTGTGGCATCTTTCAGACAAGATTCTTTACATAATTGGCACTTCAAAATACCAGATGCTAAGTGGATGGTGTACCCTGATCTGTCCAGAGTAGACTTCTTCTACTGCATATATAGACCAAGGATTTACAGCCTTATTTCTATGATATTTCAGTGCATTTCTTATGGTCTCCAGAGATGTCTGAATAGTCTTAATTCATAATATATTTCAATTCACTTAAAATGTACGATAAGGCTTTTTAAAAATGATATGGGGTGGGTGGGCACTTCCCTGGTGGTCCAGTGGTTAAGATTCCGTGCTCCCAGTGCAGAGTGCCAGGGTTCAATTCCTGGTCAGAGAACTAGATCCCTCATGCCATAACCAAGAGCCTGCATGCCACAGCTAAAAGATCCCACTTGCCACAGTGAAGATCTCAGACGCGGCAATGAAGATCTCGTGTGCAGCCAAATAAATAAATATTCAAAGTAATTTTAAAAATAAAAATGATATGGAGTGGGTGAAATGGGTGAAGGGGATCAACTGCATGGTTAGGTATGGTAACTAGACTTGTGGTGGTGATCACTTTTAGAAAAAAAATTATATGAAGTATGCAATAATAATGTAATACCACTTTAAAAACTTTGTTCTTTATTACATAGATTCCTTCTTAGATACTGAAAGTGGGGGAAGGGAGAGTCATTAATTACATGTAAAAATAATATTTCATTCAAATTGCATTTTATGTGGATTGAGGGGAGAGAGAGAGGTGACATTTTGAGGCTGCAAAATAAAATGCTGGTCCATAGGAACTCCTTTCTCATTTTAATGGCTTGAAGAAACTTCATGAACGAGGTGAGGAGAGATTTTAGAATAACTCTACTGACTATTAAAAGTCATTAATAAAAATAAGAGAGAATTTTTTAAACCATGGCATAGGTTAGTCATGACAAGGGAGTCATAAAAGACAGCTAATGGAACAAGAGAGGAAAAGAAAGAATATACAATGGGCTAGAGACAAAAACACAATTTTTAAGGCACGTTTACAAGGGCTTGTAGGATTTTGATGGGGCTTGTATTTCAGTGGGCCCTTGATGTGTTATAGTTGGACAACATTCATGAGGCCAACTGGACAGAACCCAATCACAAGTCAAGGGGTGAAAGGGCGCTCTTAAACTTGGCTTTCTGCTTTACTTCAAATGTGTTGATGAGGCCATTGGACCTTAATGTCTGCTTTCCCTCTTGATGTAATAGTCTTTGCACAGTTTTCAAAGATAGGGATTATTAGAGTTCAAGGAGCAATAACAAAACAGACAGAATGGGAATAATTTAAAAGGAGCAGCAAAGCCAATCTGATGTTAGCTCATCTTCTCATTTAAGCTCTTCTCTCCTTTCAAACTTTTCAGGCACTCAGCTTTGTCCCAGACTTTTTCTACAGCTTCAAAAAGCAGTTATGAGAAAAAAAAAAAAAAAAAAAGCCTCTTTCCTAAGGCCCCTTCATCCTCCTCCACTATCAGAATGTGGTCTGAATCCTATCATAAAAGAGAAGTCATATTTAATGAGAAAGTGGAAAGAAGACAGAGATGAAGCAGAAATCACAGTGGCACAAAAACAGAAAAGGGAATTTCTTTGCTTAATAAATATTTATTGCAAGTGTCTGCCAATTACCTTTTAAAGACTTTTATATGCCTCCTACGTCTTTCATCTTTTTCATGTCACAGTTTATTCAAGCCGTGAAAAGTGCATGTGTCAGGTAAATGTTGATTTACATGCAAATTGTATTTGCTAACCTTGCCTTTAAGTGAAAAAAAAATTCCGAAATATATTATTTCTCATTAATTCCTACTTTTTACAAAATTCAAATATTCAATATCAGTTGTAAATAGAAAACGGTTTGTTTGACTTTGTTTGGCACTTTTGCCCCTCCCTGTGCATTCTGGAAATCTGTGTTGACCGAAATCAACAAGAGCAATGTCTTCTTTGGCTGTTCTTCACCATCTCTTTCTGTTTATAGTTGGACCCTGAAAGGATGAACTCTTAGTTCAAATTCATGTGTTTGGTTTACATTTACCTTAAGAGGGGTCCCACTATATGATCCCAAGAGAAGACCTTTCCGAGGGGTGAACTGGGACAGGAAGAAGACAAAGAAAGGAAGAGTGGGAAGGAGTCAGGGTCTAACGATGAAATTGATGACTTCAAAACTATGGTTAAAAACTAGTTTATTTCCAGTTTTCCTTCCACTGGGAAAATGTCGTGTCTACTCTAGTGTGAGGAACAGCACAACCTAGACCAGAGTTGAGAACATTTGCCAAGATTATGTAAGAAATTGTGTACCCAACAGAATATTTTGTCTTCATTTAAGATTTTCAACAGGAGGAGAAAAATACCACTGATCAGAGACAGATGTGAATTTAGATTTTCCAGAAAGTTCTGGCTGTGGTCTCTAACCCTTGTTCTCTCCTCCTCAATATCCTTTGCCCCAAAATACGTCCTTTCAGAAGGTTGAATTAGTTCTATAGGTAAGAACCAGGCAATTTATTTGATAAGCTATTGATTTGAAAAGAAGACAAATCATTTCTGTCTAGAGAACAAAAGGCAGGAGTTCATGAGGGGGCTGCCAAGTAAGAGACACTGAAGTGCCCAGAACCAGGAACAAAGGAATAATTACCAGGGGATGTATCACTCCATGAAAATATGGGGTTACTGTAAATAATTATAGCAACACTTATTGGGTAGCTAGAAAGCAATGACAGTATTTTGAGGTTGAGAACCAGAGTTGCTTGTTCTCATTTTAGAGGTTAGCCTCACAGCTGCAACCATGCGCTGAGAAATGCCAAAATCTTATCTTTTGATGAGTCTATCATAAAACTAATAAAACTTAAGCTTCCAAATTCCTCCTTTGCACAGACTCTGATGAGTGCTGGGGGTTGTAAGGTGTTTTCAAGTGAGTGAGGAGGTGAAGGAAGGCCAAGTTGTAAACAGGAGGTATTTCTCAATGAGTGTTTTGGAGAAAATGCCCATAGAGATTTCATGCCTACAGGGATCTCCAAGCCTTAAATAATTTGTGATTACTTGATTTCTAATTCAAGATAAATATTCCCTTACTATGAAATATTTATAATGATTTTGTACATGTAAATTTGCATTCTTAAGAGCTTCCCCAATTTTATAAGCTTCAGAACCCACAAAATCTGGATCACTTTTACATGTGTTATAAGAGTTAATTCTATTTTACGAGTTTAAGCTGATTTAAGAACTGATTTCCGCTTCTGATGACTGCTTAAAATGTTTTAGTTTTATCCATTTCAATGCAAGAACTCTAGGGTAACAGGGGTAAAAAAAAAGATTGGAGTTTACAGTGTAATCATGTTTCCTTACAACCACATGGGGGCAGTATCCCTAAAATACAGAATGTAAATAAATGGTATGACTTGCTTCAAGTATTAAAACGATGTTTACAAAAGAAGCAGAGGGAGGGGAGGGAAGGCCTCGCACATATAATACAGTAATAAATTGTGTTTTACTTGTTTATATTGTGATGTTCCTCTATTAAGCATGAATTTGATAGAATAAAATGCTATTTTTGTATTTGATTCTCAGGTAATACACCTGGCCTTTTTATATTAGGTCTCTGAATGATTTTAGTAGAGAGTAATATAAATTCTAGGCAATGAGAAATAGCATACTTGGTGCTCACCCATTGCCCACAGCGGGAGGGAGCAGGGATGAGTTGTGTCCCTCAGGCTACGCACACTCTTCAGTGTGTCATGCTGTTAAAGAAAACATGAAAAAAATATCAAATGTGATCACTGATTGCATTATTGCTGAGATTATAAGGCATTCTTTATCCACTGAAATGGGTCTAGAATTACATTAAAACTTGGATATATGCTAATCCTGGAAGTTATGTTTAGTGAAATAAGTCAAACAGAGAAAGACAAATACTGTATGATATCACTTACATGTGGAATCTAAAAAATAAAACAAGGTAGTGAATACAGCAAAAAAGAAAGACTAACAAATATAGAGAGCAAACTTGTAGTTACCAATGGGGAGAGGGAAGAGGGGGAGCAAGATAGGGGTAGAGGGTTAAGAGATACAAACTATTATGTATAAAATAAATAAGTTACAAGGATATATTGTACAGCATAGGGAATACAGTCAATATTTTATAATAACTATAAATGAGTATAACCTTTAAAAGTTGTGAAGCGCTATGTTGTATACCTGAAAGTTATATAATATTGTAAATCAACTATTTCTCAACAGAAAATAAATGGAAAAAAAAAAGCATGCTAATCCTACTGATTATAATCAAGGGTATTATAATTTGGGAGAGAAAATTATTGCAGGCTTTTGTCAATTGCTCATGATTTCTGTCTCCTGTTTTGTGGCAGGTTGGACACCTTTGTGAGGCTTTTACATAGATCCACTAGACTTTCTTGAGCAAAAAATAAACTCACAGATTCTCTGTGTACTAAACAGACCGTTGGCAATAGCTAAACAGCTGTTGGCTGTATGATACATATTTGGCTAAAAACAAACCCATCTGTATTTAATGCATTATTGCCAAAGTGTAGTAACATGCTGTTTCCAGTCTGAAAACACTGGTACCCTCATGTGAGGTGATCAAATTGAAAATCCCACAACAAGGCTCTTGCACTTCTTGGCTATGCAAGCGGAAAACCTAGGAGTGTGCCAGCGAATGCCAGAATTTGTTTCCAGAGGCTTCAGTTTGGGAGGCAAGGAGGATGGCAGTGGATAGGCACAGACTAGATAACCCTTTCCTTTGACAGATTCTTTATTTTATCTTGCTTTTCAAAAGAATTCCTTGGTATCTATTTCCTCTCTGTAAATGTATAATCTTTATTTTTACTGATTAAAAGAGCAATATATTTTTAATAGTAGAAAAATTAGAAAATACAAAGAAAAAAGAAGGAAAAAAGTTATGCTTTATCCTGCCATGCAGTTTACTTGGATGTGTCACTTCTGAATAACGTTATCATTTACTGACCCAGGTGCATAACATGACTCAATCAATCCACTTCCTAGGATCATTGTACTTGCATGACAAGTGAAAAAACAGACTAATGGTCAGGCAGTTTGCTAAGGTTGTTTAGCTCTTCAATGCTTAAGCAAGGATTTGAACCCTGGTTTGCATCATTTAGAGCTGAGAGTTGGGGCTTCACCGCTATATAGCACACCGCAGCTCATGAAAATAACATTATTCAAAAAAGATGTCCCTAGAGGTCAATGGAATGTAGACAACTGTGTTTATGATAATTTAATCCACTTGAGATTTTAAAAACTAGACTATATAATAACTACAACTGGAAGCAATAGCTTAGTTTGGTTGTGAGTGAAATATTCACAAATGTACTAAAATGTATCTCTAAACAATTAGATTTGGGATTTCCTAATATATTTCATTTAAAGAAAATACTGTGTTAGCTAATGAATTTTTTATAGTTAATTAGCGTAATGGAATTTTTCTCTAAATACTAGCACTTATTTTATTTGACAAAACACTGAACAATTTGGAGGGATTCTTGTAGTTTTTTCATGATTTGAATAATGCATAGCTTTTTCTCATAATAGGCAAATGTTCAAATCAACCTCAAAGAAATCTTCACCTGGAAAGCTCTAACTAAATGAGCATTTTTCTCTGACTACCACTAGCACCAGCTTCCATAATAAATAGTCAACAGCTGGAGTGGTAACGGAATTCTCAGTGCAGCTAATGAGAGCCCCATATTTCACAGCTCAGAGGCTGTAAAATACTTCTCTGTAAAAAAAAGATATTTACAAAAATCTCAGTTCTTTGTTTGAGTGTAGAACCAAGGAACTGCTGCTTTTAAAGGAATAAACTCTTTGCACTAATAATCAAGTTCAAAGAACTGTAAAATATAAATGAAGATAATTTCTAAAGTGATTGGTTTTCTTACATGCAATGTCACAATCACATCAAAACGACAAAGATGTGTCTGGAATATGATTAAATCTAACAATCAATATTTTTAAAACATTACTTTCCCCTACTTCTCAAATGAAAGAAAGAAGGGATGGCAACATTATCCATGGAAATGTTCAGCTAAATGCTATAAAAATGCATGATAGATTAGTCCCAATACAAGAGAACATCCTTGAATATATACTTTTAAATATGGTGACAAAATGCCACTTCCCCAGGAAGACATTCTAAATAATTCAAATTAACTCTAAAAAAATGTTTGCTGATTCTTTTGTTTAACTCAAGATTCTCTCTTGCTCCCAACCAGTGTTTGGTAAAAAATGTTTAGAAGAAAAACTGCAGGCACCTCTTAGGCCTACTCCTAAGTAAAAGTGGGGGACAACTGGAAAGAAGCAGGGGGCCAAAGACAAGGTGATAGTAGAGCAGGGTTCAAGTACTAAGACGAGAAAGAAGCAGATGTCAACAGAGAGAGACATGAAAGAGGGACTTGAGGGACAGAAAGCAAGGAACAGTGAGGGAGTTGAAGGAGAGTTGAAAGACCAAACACTGTGAAAGGTAGACACACAGGGAGGAAGGGACAACAGGAGAGAGGTGTTAATGTTGCAGAGATAGGAAAAGAGCAAGAGGAGAAGAAGGTGCAATTCTAGGGGCTGTATTGCTTCAACTCATTTAGTCCTCAAAACAATCCTGTAAAAGAGGAATCATTGACCTTTATGGTGCAGCACCATGGGGAGAAGAAGGATGTAGAGTCTCTCTAAGCACTTACTAATCGTGCAACCCTGAAGATTAATCTCAGAGAAGTTGCCTCAAAGGTAAAATAGGAAATTTTGAGCCATAAGCTCTGTGAGCTAGCACATGTAGCAACATCTAATACACTTTATGGCTTTCAGATGAATAGATGTTTGATTGGTGATCATTTAGGCTTCACTTTACAAACACTGGCCTTCAGAGAGGTTCAAGGGTTCCAGCTGGGAAACACAATCACTTGTTTGTCTTTAAGTGTGTGTAGAACACCTCTACCATAGTCCTAGCCTATACTGTAGGTTCTCACTAAATGGTTGCTATCATTATCACCCTGTACTTTGCTCCAGGGATTGACAGGGGCCCCAAGTCTCCTCACCATTCAGAAGTCACCTTGGCATCGCCTGATGAAAATTAAAAGAAGTGTTGTTGTGAAAATCTATTCTTTTTTTTTTTTTTTTAACATCTTTATTGGAGTATAATTGCTTTACATTGTTGTGTTAGTTTCTGAATCAGCTATATGCATACGTAATTCCCCATACTCCCTCCATCTTGCGTCTCCCTCCCACCCTCCTTATCCCACCCCTCTAGGTGGTCGCAAAGCACCGAGCTGATCTCCCTGTGCCATGCAGCTGCTTCCCACTAGCTATCTATTTTACATTTGGTAGTGTATATATGTCAGTGCTACTCTCTCACTTCATCCCAGCTTACCCTTTCCCCTCCCCGTGTCCTCAAGTCCATTCTCTACGTCTGTGTCTTTATTCCTGTCCTGCCCCTAGGTTCTTCAGAACCATTTTTTTTTAAGTTCCATATATATGTGTTAGCATACAGTATTTGTTTTCCTCTTTCTGACTTACTTCACTCTGTATGACAGACTCTAGGTCCATCCACCTCACTACAAATAACTCAATTTCGTTTCTTTTTATGGCTGAGTAATATTCCATTGTATATATGTGCCACATATTTTAGTTTGCAAAAATCAAGGTGGCCCATAAACACCTACACTAGATTTCAAAAAGATGTATTAATATGGTATTTGAGATGTATATTCTAACTAGCTGTTAAGACACACTCGAACAGACATAATCATGGGTCTGGAACAGCACTGTCCAATAGAAATGTAATGGGAGCTACCCAAGTAATTTTCAATTTTCTAGTAGCAACATTTTTTTTTAAGTAAAAAGAAACAGGTGAAATTAATTTGATTATCTGCTTCATTTAAGCAAATATATCTAAAAAATTATCATTTCAACATATAATCAATATAAAAATGATTGAGATATTCTATCTTTAAAAAAAAATTGGTACCAAGCCTTCAAAATCTGGTGTGTATTTCATCCTTACAGCACATCTTAATTTGAACAAATTCCAAACCAAGGACTCAATAGCCACATGTTTTGGTATAGATATAGAAGAACTAAGGAGTGCAATAATATAAAGAACCAGTGTAGACACTAAACTTTTTTCCCCCCAAGTAAGCTAACTAGAGAAGCAAACCCTCTGAACTTAAAAACCTCTTCATCAAATATTTACTCTACCTTGGGGCATTTTGTGGCTTGGCTTTACTGAGAAGAAATCAAAGTCACAAAGTGTAAACTTCCTCACCTTCTTCCTCTTTTCCTCAAAATGTCTCTGTAACCAAATCCTCCTCACAACTGCTAAATAGCCAAGGGCTTTACCATTTCTCTCTCCTCACTTCTGTCTCAAGAAAAAGTATTTTCCTTCATTTTAAGACTTAAAACCCCAATTCCTCTTCCTCCCGCCTGCTTTTTCCATTGCCTCATTCCATCAAACTCCGTCTTATACGACTTCAGACTCACCTTCTACAATGTGAAGTACACTTGACTTCCCTCTCTGCTTTCTTAAACAAACCAGGGCTGTACACACAGATAAAGCCAAAGCAGTTTGAGATCCACAGCAGCAGGAAGCGGAAGGTACAGACATTTCCTATATACTCCCTGCCCCCACCTGTGTACGGTTATGAACCATATCAACATCCCGTACCAAAGTGGTACATTTGTTACAATTGATGCACCATATTGACACGTCATTATCACCCAAAGTCTGCAGTTTACATTAAGCTTCACTCTTGGTATTGAACACTTTACGGGTTTTGACAAATGTACACTGACATGTAACCACCATTACAGTATCATACAGAATAGTTTCACTGCCCTAAAACTCCTTTACGTTCTACCTAGTCATTCCTTCTACTCCCTTTAGTCCCTGGGAACCACTGATCTTTTTATTATCGTCATAGTTTTGCCTTTTCCAACTGTTATATGGTTGGAATCATACGGTATGTAGCCTTTTCAGATTGGCTTCTTTCACTTAGTAACATGCATTTAAGGAAGCAAGAATATACAATGGGGAAAAGACAGACTTTATTTTTTTATTTTTTATTTTTTTAACATCTTTATTGGAGTATAATTGCTTTACAATGTTGTGTTAGTTTCTGCTGTATAGCAAAGTGAATCAGCTATACGTATACATATATCCCCATATCCCCTCCCTCTTGTGTCTCCCTCCCACCCTCCCTATCCCGAGCTGGTCTCCCTGTGCTATGCGGCTGCTTCCCACTAGCTATCTATTTTATATTTGGTAGTGTATATATGTCCATGCCACTCTCTCACTTCATCCCAGCTTACCCTTCCTCTTCCCTGAAGACAGACTCTTTAATAAAAAGTCTTGGGAAAACTGAATAACTACATGCAAAATAATGAAACTGGGAATTTTCTTATATGATATAGAAAAAACAAACTCAAAGTGAATTAAAGACTTAAATGTAGGACCTGAAGCCATAAAATTCCTGGAAGAAACATAGGCAGTATCCTCTTTAACATCAGTCTTAGCAATATTTTTTTGATCTGTCTTCTCAGGCAAGGGCAACAAAAGCAAAAATAAATAAATGGGACTACATCAAACTAAAATGTTTTTTGCACAGCAAAGGAAACCATCAAAAAAACAAAAAGGCAAGCTATTGAATGGGAGAAAATATTTGCAAGTGACATATCCAACAAGGGGTTAATCTACAAATCATATAAATAAATCACACAACTCAATATCAAACAAAACAAAACAAAACAAAACAAATAGAAAAACCCAAACAACCAGATTAAAAACTGGGCAGAGAACCTGGATGTACATTTCTCCAAGAAGACATACAGATGGCCAACAGACAGATGAAAAGATGGTCAACATCATTAATTATCTGGGAAATGCAAATCAAAACCACAATGAGGTATTACCTCACAGGTGTCAGGATGGCTATCATCAAAAAGACAACAAATAACAAGCATTGGTGAGTGTGTGGAGAAAAGGGAACTCTCATGCACTGTGGGTAGTAATGTAAATTGGTGCAGTCACTATAAAAAAATGAATGGAAATTCCTCAAAAAAAGAAAAATAGAACTACCATATGATCCAGCAATTCCACTTCTGGGAATTCGTCTGAAGAAAACAAAAACACTAATTCAAAAGAAGAAAAAAAAAATTACACACCCCTATGATCATTGCAACATTATTTACAATAGCCAAGATATGGAAGTAACCTAAATATCCATTGATAGATGAAAGAATAAAAGACATGGTATACAAACACCACACACACACACAAAATGGAAAAAAAATTTACTCAGCCACAAAAAGAATGAAATCTTGCCATTTGTGACAACATGGTTGGACCTAGAACAGGGGAATGGGAAGATGAGAAGGCAGGAAGGTGGAAATTATGAGTTGAAGACTACAATATTAACATCCATTTAACCGCTCTGCAGTATTTATTCATGGCATGAAGAATTATGATTTAAAGTAATGTTTTAATTCATGTTTAGGGAAAACTGTGTTCACATTAACATTTGTCCTTCCCCTCTGGATGCCCTTCAAATTGGGGTATACTTTATTTACTTATTTTTTAACATCTTTATTGGAGTATAATTGCTTTACAATGGTGTGTTAGTTTCTGCTGTATAACAAAGTGAATCAACTATATGTATACATATATCTCCATATCCCCTCCCTCTTGTGTCTCCCTCCCACCTTCCCTATCCCACACCTCTAGGTGGACAAAAAGCACCGAGTTGATCTCCCCATGCGATGCAGCTGCTTACCACTAGCTATCTATTTTACATTTGGTAGTGTATATATGTCCACGCCACACTCTCACTTTGTCCCAGCTTACCCTTCCCCCTCCCCGTGTCCTCAAGTCCATTCTCTACATCTGCATCTTTATTCCTATCCTGCCCCTAGGTTCTTCACAACCATTTTTTTTTTTTTTTTTTTAGATTCCATATATATGTGTTAGCATACAGTATTAGTTTTCCTCTTTCTGACTTACTTCACTCTGTATGACAGACTCTAGGTCCATCCACACCTCTACAAATGACCCAACTTTGTTCCTTTTTATGGCTGAGTAATATTCCATTGTATATATGTACCACATCTTCTTTATCTATTCATCTGTTGATAGACGTTTAAGTTGTTTCCGTGTCCTGGTTATTGTAAATAGTGCTGCAGTGAACATTGGGGTACATGTGTCTTTTTGAATTATGTTTTTCTCAGGGTATATGCCCAGTAGTGGGATTGCTGGGTCATATGGTAGTTCTATTTTTAGTTTTTTAAGGAACCTCCATACTGTTCTCCATAGTGGCTGTATCAAGTTACATTCCCACCAACAGTGTATGACAGTTCCCTTTTCTCCACACTCTCTCCAGAATTTATTGTTTGTAGATTTTTTGATGATGGCCATTCTGACCGGTGTGAAGTGATAACCTCATTGGAGTTTGGATTTGCATTTCTCTAATGATTAGTGATGTTGACCATCCTTTCATGTGATGGTTGGCAATCTGTATATCTTCTTTGGAGAAATGTCTATTTAGGTCTTCTGCCCATTTTTTTGGATTGGGTTTTTTGTTTTTTTGATATTGAGCTGCATGAGCTGCTTGTCTATTTTGGAGATTAATCCTTTGTCAGTTGCTTCATTTACAAATATTTTCTCCAAGCCTGAGGGTTGTCTTTTCGTCTTGGTTATGGTTTCCTTTGCTGTGCAAAAGCTTTTAAGTTTCATTAGGTCCCATTTGTTTATTTTTGTTTTTATTTCCATTTCCCTAAGAGGTGGGTCAAAAAGGATCATGCTGTGATTTATGTCATGGAGTGTTCTGCCTATGTTTTCCTCTAAGAGTTTTATAGTGTCTGGCCTTACATTTAGGTCTTTAATCCATTTTGAGTTTATCTTTGTGTATGGTGTTAGGAAGTGTTCTAATTTCATTCTTTTACATGTAACTGACCAGTTTTCCCAGCACCACTTATTGGAGAGGCTGTCTTTTCTCCATTGTATATCTAATTGTCTGCCTAATCTACCCTAATAAGTTATCCAACTTCATAGTCTAGTCCCCAGGAATAACTAAGACATCTTCAGAAACTTAGACCTTATTCCTGATAGAAACACCATAAAGATTCAAGGCCAGCCTTACTATTATTTACTTTATCAAACACATACTAAGCACTAGCCAGTTGTGTGGCATTTCCTAAGCACTCTACACACACATAAATTTTCATGACCTACAACTGTGCAAGGTAGATGCTATTATCTTCATGCCCTTTTCATGGATGGGTAACTGAGGCCCAGGAAAACTAAAAAACTTGCTCAGAGTCACACAGGTAAGAAAGTGCCGGAGAAAGAATTTAAATTCAAGCAGTCTGGCCCTTGAACCTAGGTCTTTAACAGCTATGTCACACTGTTTCTCTGGTGAGTGAATAAATGAGGACATTTTTAGTACTAGGGTACTAAATTTCATGGGTACTAGGAAGGCTCAATTTCCTTGAATTGGTCCTCCTGTCATCTATTTGCTGATGCCTAAAATTCCAGGTCAGAGCCTAATCCCTTTAGTGAAACACAATGATCTGTATTCAAATGCAAATATAACCTTATCTGTCCTTTATACCTTAGTACAGATTGATTTAGCAAGACCGTTTGTGACAGCAGATTTTGATAATGAGAGTGTCCAAGGAGACACTGAGACTGAGATTTTAAAGTAGGAGCATTCTAGGAAGATGAGGGGTGGGGGAAGGGAGCTTGAGGTTGTGACTGGCATCTCAGACTTAACTGGATTGGCTATGAAGATTGAGGGAAACTTTCACTGTGTTGGGGAGAAGTGAGGGACACACGTTTAATTTTTCCTTGGTTTACTGAGATTTCAATATTTTCATCTGAGTAAGAAGGTTAAAACAGACCCAAATTTGCCATAGAACAAAAAAAGTACAGAGGTCTCAACCTATGGGATAAACTCTCAGGAGGATGTGGAATCATTACAAGGCAATCCTTAAATTTCTATGTTCAACAAGTATGTAGCATGCCTATATATAAGCATCATATTTGAAGTGAATAGATAGAAATTGTATCTAGGAAGAAAAAAGCATGGATCTCTGGGTCAGCACCCTGGATAGTGCTCATACAGCCAGATGGATATGTGTGCACTGTTGATCTGTACTGCTACATGTAGTAACACAACCTTTTCTTGCATTCTTTTACCTTTGCCACTTTAATTCAGCAATTAAAACACTTGTAAGGCCTAACAAATCAAGCTGTGGTTTTCTGACAATTATCATATCTAGACAGAGTAACAAGATCAGTGAAAACACATTTACTGAAATACCCATTGGGCCACAGACATCAGCTGTATTTGGGATCAAATCAGGGTATTAAACCACAGGCCAGAGCGTCTGTGATTTGCATGAGTAATTAGAAATGATTAATAGAATGTCTTGCTTAATTAAACTTATCTCATAAGGGTACCTCTTGAAAACTCATAAGCTTGACAATTCATAATCACCCTCGATATGTTGGGTATAATATTTTTTGGCTCTAATGAAGGATTTTTTGACTATTTAAGATAGACATGATTTAATGGCACAAGCCACACTGTCTTATAAATTTAAGATGTCTTAGAAATTGAAGAATTCTATCGAATAGTGTAGAAAAGATAAAATGATGACGTTTCAGGAAATGCTATAACTAGGAAAGGAATGTAGGTTGTTTCAGTGAGCCTAGCTACTAAGTAAGACATCCAGCCCTTTAATATAGGAAAGATGACGTTTAAGAACACCATTACTGTCTTAGTCAGTTTGGACTGCAGTTAAAAAATAGTACCATAGATTGGGTGGTGAAATATTTCTTTCTCACCAATCTGGAGACTAAGTATAAGATGAAGGTGCTGGCAGATTCAGTGTCTGAGGGGATACCTCTTCCTGATTTGTAGGCAGCTATCTTCTAGATATCCCCACGTGGTGGAGAGAGAGAGAGATCTGGGGTCCTTTCTTCTTTTCATAAGGGCATCAATGCTATAATGGGGGTTCCGTTTTCATGATGTCAACTAAACCAAATTACCTCTCAAAGGTCCACCTCTAAATACCACCCTACTTGTATATATACAGTGGAATACTACTCAGCCATAAAAAAAGAATGAAATAATGCCATTTGCAGTGATGGACCTAGAGATTATCTTATTAAATGAAGTAAGTCAGACAGAGAAAGACAAGTATCATATGATATCACTTATACGTGGAATCTAAAGAAAAGGATACAAATGAACTTATTTACAAAACAGAAATAGACATAGAAGACAAACTTATGGTTAACAAAGCGGATAGTGGGGAGATGATGGGGACAGATAAATTAGGAGTCTGGGATTAACATATACACACTACTATATATAAAATAGGTAAACAACAAGGATTTACTGTATAGCAGAGGGAACTATACTCAGTATCTTGTAATAACCCATAATGGGAAAGAATCTGAAAAGGAATATATATATGAATATATATATGAATTCACATATATATACATAAATCACTTTGTTTTACACTTGAAACTTAACACAACGTTGTAAATCAACTATACTTCAATTAAAAAAAAAGTTAATGCAATAAATACATACATACGTACATACCACCACACTGGGGATTCAGACTTCAACATATGACTTTGACAGTGGACACAACCATTCAGTCCATAGTAAATTAGCCGAATGTTTACTTAGCTTTTAGTTCAATAGTTAAGATTGAGGCAAAATCTGTTAAGTATGTGCTGGGTACCAAGTGATAGAGTAAATGTTTCCATAAATACAAATGAGAATAAATGCTATGTTTGAACTTAAAGGATGTAAAATGGAAGGAGAAAAATATTTTTAAAAACACACATACTGGCTTCCCTGGTGGCGCAGTGGTTGAGAATCTGCCTGCTAATGCAGGGGACACGGGTTTAAGCCCTGGTCTGGGAAGATCCCACATGCCGCGGAGCAACTAGGCCCGTGAGCCACAACTACTGAGCCTGCGCGTCTGGAGCCTGTGCTCTGCAACAAGAAAGGCCACGATAGTGAGAGGCCGGTGCACCGCGATGAAGAGTGGCCGCCGCTTGCCGCCAACTAGAGGAAGCCCTCGCACAGA
Source organism: Eschrichtius robustus (assembly GCF_028021215.1). Lineage (NCBI taxonomy): Eukaryota > Metazoa > Chordata > Mammalia > Artiodactyla > Eschrichtiidae > Eschrichtius > Eschrichtius robustus. The sequence continues at coordinate 83,467,821 of NC_090829.1, read as the reverse complement.
AGCGAAGACCCAACACAACCAAAAAATAAATAAATAGTAATTAAAGGTGCTAATAATTAAAAAAACACACACACACACACATACTTATGTCAACTAAGTTAGCTATGATTTTTGAAGCCAGGGAAGATGAATTTAGAGCAAAAGTTTGAGAGATAAAAGAGGCACTAATAGACAGAATTTAATTATTTACAAACTCTCTTGTTAATTCCTAAGAAGAGCGATATCTCACCAACATTTTTCATATTCACTGGTAGAATTTTTTTCTTGTCTTTCAGAGGACCCTCTTCCTAATCTACTGTTCTCTGGAGCAGTTCTCTCCTCCCTTCTTCCTGTTAGTTGACTTTCCCCTGGTTTTAATTACCTTACCTACTTCTTATCTAGATAAATGCTTCATCATTACCCAATAACCAGTCATTTTTGAGGGTCACAATAATTACTGAAATTCAAAACACATACTTAATCTTCAGTGTACAATCTTAAAATAAAAGTAACAAATTAAAAAAAAAAAACAAAACTTCCCATAGAGTATTTTTATTCAATGCTTTTTGGTGGATCTATGGAGAGTCTCAAGAGAGTGGGCTTAAGGAATTGGAGGGATGATTATTGGGAGCCGTTATAGTCTTCTGGGATAGGCAATGATGAGATTATTCCCATGAAATTGTTTGTTTATATATTTAGTAGAATGCTTGACTGCATACTCTGCTCTATGTATATTCTTCCATACTTGTACCAGAATCTGAGTGCTAGAAAACTTTTCAGCAAACAATGAATTACTGTTCCAGGATGTGGCAATTTGGAGTTCAAGAGTAAATTTAAGACAGCCATCTGTGCCCTAAAGTGACTGAACTCAACTGCTCACAATGGTATATGCATTTGTCATATGTAAGGTAGCAGCTTTTACTTCTATTTCACAGAGGTATGCTACTTCAGAGGTTATTTTTGCATGAAGAAAATAGTCAATAAACTAAATTATTTGGATAACAGTGAGGCATTATTCAGATCTATGGTTTATATTGTTAATCTAAACAACTTATGTACTGAGAGTTGTCATTCAAATGGGTCATGAAGTGTGTTTTGAAGAAGAGACACCTACACTGGGTTTAATTAATCCATTTTTCTTATGAAGGGGGCCAGGTTTCAGCTCTGAATCTTCCCTTTCTCTTTCAGCCATGCAAATATGATTTTAACAATGCACTTGAACTCCACATAATATATAAAAGCAAGTATATCTTAAACCTTTTTATGTGAAGGTATGTAAGGACAAAACATCTAATTTCAAGACGTTTTAAAATTCTATTTGAGAAGATAGAACACAGAAAATCAGAGCAAGGAGGCAGAACATGATAATTACTGTAAGAAGACATTTACTCTAAAAACTGTGGTGTTTTTGTGCATTTTGCTGCAGGGTGTATATTCTGGCATTGCTATAAATATTAATCTCTGTCTTGTATATATAAAATATCTGCATTTCTAAGCCTAACAGGCTTGCTACAGATCACTAAGGAGTTCATAAAACTTCCTGTAGCCTCTGAACATGGCTTTTTGGTTAAGACCCCTTAAGGACTAAGTCCTTCTCAGTTTGGGATCTCTCGTTGTACTACTATATAATAGGAACTCAATAAATATAATACTTGCCCAGGGGAATTGAGATTAGTTGTATCTAGTTGAATGAACTAGTGTATAGAACTAGCTATTTCTCCACCTAGTCAAGGCATGCAGTTGACTCTGCACATGCTCATGGATGTAGGGAAAAAAATGGGTCATTGGGCTCAAATGTTGAGGATCTCACTATGGAAGGGTAGAGGGTTTATGTGTACAGGAAAGGCTATAGACAATTTTTTCCAAAGACCCTTGGTGAATGGTTTATGATGAGCCAAGGGAAAGCTAATCTAGATCCACTGTAGGTAATACAGCAGAAAAGGCATCAATCTGTTATGATCGTGAATCTGCCAGTAATTAGTGGTGTGACTTGGATAAGTTCCTCAACCTTTGTGAACTCTGGCATCCCCACCATAAAATGAAATGGAGTAGGATTTGAGCTAGATCACTTCTATGACCTCTTAAAGTCCTGAAATTCTATGACAGTGTCATCCAAAAATATATTCTGGAAGAACTTAGTAAACATTCTGTGACAGTGTGTTCTATGACAAAATAAATTTGTTAAAAATTTGCATTAAAAAGGTCTTTTTTTTTAAAATGATAGGACGTTTAATGACTTTAGCATGCTAATGTGCATTTTGTGACTCTACAATAGGATCTCCTCAAGCTTATTTGACTATGAAATTCTTTATTTTTATGTAAATCCTATTAACATCTAAAGGGATGATCATATTCAACAGAATAAGGTTTGGGAAAGGCATCTTTATGATTGTGAAAATGCCTTGATAGTCCTTAGACAGAACTTGTCACAGTAACTAATATTGCAGCTAATTCTATCCATCTCTATTGAGTGCTTCCAATGTGAAAAGCTCTTTCGAATACTATTACTTTGCTCAATGTTATAACAACTGTGGATGTAGCTATTATTATCTCATATTACAGGTGAAGGAATTGAGTTCTGAGGGATTACATGATTTGCCCAATGTGACAAAATTAAGGAGTGAAATTATAACCACTATTCTAATTCTATAGTGTTGTCTACTTTGCCTCACAGACTTTTTACCACCACCAAAGCTGCATTTTTACCTTGCAGTAAAATCTAATGCTACTCTGGATGTAGTGGCATTTCACAGGGGACAATGCCCATGGGCCACTCAAAAGAGAACAATAACTACCTTTAATTAACAATATGATTTGGGGCCCCAGCCCTGTAATATTTAATAGTTTAGACACTCAGGGAGATACCTGGGGAAAAGTTTTCCTGGAATTATTCCCAGTGAGTCCACACATATCATATTCTAAGAAAAGCAGAAATATATACATATATTTATATATATAATAATATATTTTATCGATATTTCCTCCATTTTAAGAAGTTTATCTCTAAACTGGAATTTTTATGGTATTTATTTGTTTTAAATTTGGGAAATCAATGCATTTTTCAACCACTTGTTTTCTATGAACTTACAGTCCCAAAGCAGGCTAAACTGTTTATCTTCACAACTCTTCTTCAAGAAGCATCTCATTCTTGTTTTACAGAGAGAAATTGGTGCATTGTGAAATTAATGACTAGAAAAACCTTAACAACTTAATAGTTACCCAGGATTTAAAGACAGACATCAAATTCTCTTATTTCTTAGCCTGTGGCATGTGACTCTAGAACTTGACTGTTCTACCTCCCTGGTTTCTGGGTGGAGAGTAATAAGAACCTCAGTGAGCATAGGTTCTCTGATGGATTGAAAAAAGAATTAGAGATAAAGAGGACAGAAAAAAGGAAAAATAATCAGCCACAGTTAGATAAGAAAATTTTTGACAAACTTACAGAAGAATTACTGTGAACCAAACATATATTGAATGTACTATTTCATAGTTATCAGTGAGTTCAGTCAGGAGACAAGGGAATTCCAATATCGATTTTTCCCAAACGGAGGTTCTACTCCTAATTAAATAATTTTGAAGAAGGTACTGAAGTAATGGCTTATTTAGCATCTTTTCAAAATAAGAAATTAGTACATCTTCAAATTTTGTAACCAAACAATAGGTTCAAGGCCTGCATTTTGACTGCAATGAATACCATCACCCATCATAGGCAATTGGCCTTAACTGGCTGCACTATACATTTCCACCTAAATCAGTGAATTCTTTCTCCCAAAACAAGAATGTGATGGAGGTAATTAGAGTAGGGAAGGAAGAAAACAACTAACAGAGGATTCAGGCAATGTTCCATGCCTCACTTTCCCCACTTGTAAACTAGAGCTAATTATTTTTATTCATTAATGAGTTGCAATCTAGATAAACCAGGTCCTCTAACACAATGCAATTAAATGGTATATATTCCAGGTGGGTACGTTCTTAAAGAAGTTTTTGCTTTTTCCTTGTCTCTGAATTTTCTAGAACTGGCCCTTGATGAAAGGACTGTGAACTTGAAAACAGCCAACCTTAGCAAACAGATCAAATGACCCTCTGTGATTATCAGCTACAAAGCCCAGTCAAACACTAAACAGTGGTTCTAACCTCAGCCAGACTTACCCAGAGAGAACATCTTAGAGTTAATAGAGAAATGGACTCTAAACCAAAGTCCAGAGAACTACTATGGACCCTTTCACAGAGGTTGTTTGGCTTTGGCAAGTAACTTAACCTTTCTAAGCCTGACTCTTCATCTGGGGCCATGGCTCTTGGCCTCGCTTGCTTCACAGGGTTGTGAAGAGGATCAAATCAAACAATATACCAGAGTGCTGGAAAGTGTACAATGCTATAGAAACAGATGCACAGAGCCCCAAGTCTGTAGGATATTTGACCCAATGTCTATCTCTGTAAAATTTGCCTTCTTCATGGTGACATCTGACACTCTTTTATTTAAAGAAAGGCTGAATAAGATAAGACCTACGCTATGGTCAGTGACCTGCTACACGTGTGCATGCCTGAGAAAGATTATTGTGGCTATCGTCATGAGATACCTGCATAGCTTCCTGGGCAGAATTACCAGATTCTGTACTGTTGTGAACAAAATGTACTCAGCTTTGTGGTGTTCTCTAACCTGGAGATGTCACCGTCCAGCTTCAGTACATGGGTGAGACCAATGCAATCACCCAATGGTGAAGGCATGGAAGAAACTAAAACGAGAAGTAGGAGAGACTTCAGAAGAGGTTCGTCACTGAAAGTGTGACGTGATGCTGTTAGAAAAAGGATAAAGTCATGCAACAAGTTTTCTGGCGCCAGAGTGCTTGGAGCAGCACGGATGGTCATCATAGAACTGAAGAAGATTTTACGGGAATAAGAACTTAAACATAGTACATCATATCTTTATGTACCCTAATAACCTGGGTGGCCTCATGTCCCTTTCAACATGAGGCTAGAGTCAAATAGTATCTAAGAAACACTGAAAAGACATTTCAGTAATCATTTAAATATTTCAAGTGTTGACAAGAGAGAATCCAAAAGATTACCACAGGATCCTTTTCAGTGTAAGAAATCCTCCAAGTAGCTCCTCAAAATAAGCAAACTAGCAAACACTCAAACACTCTTGTCCACACCCTAATCTCCAGCCCTGGCTGATCAGTTTGACGGATTCATCCCTCTCATCCTGATATTCTAGTTCCTCTTCCAGAGCACTTGAAGCCCTAATTTTTAGATCAATCTATCCTTTTTTAGCTCTTTTAAGTTCTGATGCTCATCCCATTTCCCCAACGAGACAAACAAACATAACAAAACAAATAAACTTCAGACACCTGTAGGTTGTTGCTCCAACAGCAAAGTCTGAAGGAGAGCGGAGAGGAAATTGTGAATACATTTCTATCATTCAATTTATGTTGTTTCCAGCTACATATGAGCAGGTGGGAAAGGTCTGATGAGGAAACACAGGCCCCTATTGAAATATAACCACATTTATAGGTATGTGGAGTTGAAATACTCTGAACACGGATGGGTTTCCAAGGCAACGTGTATATTTTAGAGATGTGGAGACTGAGGCCCAGAGAGTTACTGTGGAGGCTGACACAGCACCATCGTGGTAGAGCAGAGAGAGATACACTATCATTCTTGCTTGCCAAACCACTGATTCTTCCTCCATGCATCAATAATAAGAAGCTGATTAAAACAGGCACCTCTAAGTGTACAAGTTATAAGATATTGTTAAATGTTTGATTTTTAGAGTTGTAAGAAACATGATATGGCAGGAATAATTCATGCTAAAGACAGTTCATTCTGGTTAACTCTGGAGGCCATTTCTATGCTTTTTTTTGGCTCTACCTTTATAAGATTCTGACTTCTATAAATAATGATGCCAAAGGCCAGCATATATAATTAAAAATAATACACACAACTAACACAATTTTAATTCAGTGATTAAAAAATATTTTCCCTTTAGGTGATTTTGGATAATATTTTACACTGTTAGGCTTATACTTGTCTCCTCATTTTCTTCTGCAAACTGAAGTTCTGACTTCTCATTAATTGGGTCAGTAAGCAATCACTAATAAAAAATAAACAAAAATCCTCATTAAAAATCATCTGCCTTCATGAATTTTTAGAACCTGAGTTTTCCTTAATCTCAGCAGCACATAATAGCATGTCTCTGGAAGGTACTTTCCTGTTCTCTGACTAAACGTGACATCAACATGGTCCCTGGGTCACAGTCTCTACTCTGGCTTATTCCAATTAGTCAGCAGGACAATTCTTAGATGCTCTGCTTCAGTGATTTCTGGGAAGCAGGACAGAAAGCTGCCGAGTTCTTATGCAAACTGGAGCAAGACACTGCATTATTATCTAGTAGTAATTTCCCCTTCCTTCCACCTAGCAAGAGCCTATTTGGAGTTTTTGCAGGATAAGATTGTTGAGAAATAGTTTTCCTCCAAGATATGCTGATCACTCAGTCACAATGAGGATGGCATGTTCCCAGACCAGAGAAGAGAGGTTTTAAATAATTTATCTGGCAAGAGTCTGCGAGCACAATGTTTGGTTTTCAGAGACCATTAGGGCTAAGAAGATGCAGCTGGGAGCCAGAAGGAAAAAAAGACCGTGATTTTTCAGAGATTCAGAAGCGGCTCCACCTCGTGTTGCATCTGGCATATAGAAGGTGTTCAACAATTGCTTGAGGAATGGAGCAATGCTACCTGGAGGTCATAAAGTAGGGGAGCAACCAGAAGGGATCTGTGTTTCAGGACTGATAATGGAGCGGGCTGTCCTGATGGGAGTTCAAGAGGGAAGGCTGAAGGCTATGTAACCACATAGTAACAAACTCAGAACGCACGTTCTGTCCCTTAAACCACATCACTTCCAAGGTACTCCTAGCTCACCAAGTCCAGAAACTCAGGAATTCAGAAAGAACAACAATAAATTTGAGGGGACTGTCTTGGTTTAATGGATGAACTGGTGCTTGTGGATCTCCATACCTGGGGAATCAAGAGCTTCTGTCCAGCGTTTGTGCCATGATCCAGTAGCTGGGTCAGTCACTTCACCCTTTTAGGCTCTCAACTCCTTGTCTGTGAGATGAGTGAGTTGCAGTAAATGGGTTCATGGGATCCTTAGGCCTTGAATTTCTCTTCTGCGTCTGCCATGGGAAGCTTGTGAAAGAGCAGGAGTGCCAGAGATGGTGCTAAATTCTTTCACAGGCTTCCTATCCCTTACTCATGCATCATCCCTATAAATTATGGATTCTTGTCCCCCTACCTCTTTTTAAATAGGAAATCCAAGGCGTATAATGGTTACAGAACATGTTCAAGGTCACGCAGCTAGTAAACGGCTAAACTGGGAGTCTAACTCAGAGCATACTTGTTGCAAATTTTACAGACAGATTAACAGGAAGCAGCCTCGGTCTAATTCCGAAAACAACAATAAAAGGATGATCACTTTAGATTGCATCCTGGTGCTTAAAATAGAACTGCGACATAAATTGTCATGAAATGATTATTTTCTCCCTTTCGCCAAATATAAATAAGTGGGAACTGCAGTCGAAACCTGAGAAAAATCTCCGTACGCTTTTGAAATCATCATTGGGTGTATAATATAATGGTACTAAAACTCCATTAACCCCTGCCCTTGCTTCAATCAACAAAACTTTACTGAGACATCAAATGTGGACTGAATGCTGAATGGAGAATTCTAGTCAGCTTATCCTAAAATCCTTATAGCATGTGAGGGAACAATACATGGAGTTTGTGTTCATGAAAATAAAAAAAAAGGTACAGAAGAATTTTAACTTGTCTAAACTAAGACTGAGAGTTATAAACAGACACATTGTCTTGTAAACATCTAGAGTCAGAATATACATATATACACACACACATATATATACACACATATATATGTCAGAATTTATATACACACACACACACATACATATATATACATCCATCTGTTTTTAAGATCTAAATATGACTGGATATTGGGCAAAAAAAAATGTCAGGGTCAGTGAACAGATAATTTTGTTTCATATGCTAAACCTCAGGAAATTAATTCCAGTTTGTCCAAAGGGAAGATGGGGAAGTAATTTCTGCATTGGGGCATAAAATCTCTAATCATTTTCCTACACACACACACACACACACACACACTCCAAAATGTAATTAAATTTTATTTATTTGGGTTACCTAATTTTTCTAAGTATGTATTAATAGTTATTATAACTGTATGTATTAAAACACACGCTCATATATTCACACATATATACATAAATACATAATACTTATATATGGTTGTTTATGTATATATATATGTATGTATGTATCTTTCATTCATCCATCCATCCATCCATCCATCCATCCATCCATCAAGGGGATTTTGCCATAAGGTGACTATAAACCAGAGCAACCGACATAAGTCCTTCGTGATTGAGACAATCATGGAAACGTTATTTAGATCTCAAACTTCCAACATGGGCCTAATAGATCTGTCAGACATAGAATTAATCAAAATCATGAATGAATACGCACTGTGTTCTGTGATAGGCACTAACATGAAACAGATATGACTACATTGCATTCTGAAGCCTTCACCTTAGACTAGGAAAGTATTAGCAATACTACTGTGAAATGTCTGAGGAATTGCTGACAAACTGCACACTTTCTATAGTGACTTTGGGGTCTTGTTCAACAGTTAAACTCACTGACCTTCTCATTTTTTGGCAAACAGCAAGAATGTTATGTCTACTCAACCTTTTAGTTCCTTTTGAGAGTAGATACCACTGCTGTCTTGAATCTGGGCTTCCCCAGTGAGGAAAATATGATTCCACCTGGAGCTAGGGAATGAAAAGGTAGATATTTTATGGACACAAGATGGTATAGTTGTCACATTGCTTTGAGGAGTTATACCTAGTTCCTCAGCCTTGCTAAAAATCTTATAGAGACTCAGGTTGTGTCAGGGTCAATCACTTTCAGGGGACTTGTTTTGTGTCCTTGACTGCTGTAGTCATTTTGTTCAGCTTTCTCCTTCATCTTTTTCTTTTCTTTTCTTGGCATCCTACAGGCCTGATTGTGACAACATTGCTTATTACAACTTTGTATTGAAGTTTCTTTTCTGAAGGTGCTGATGAATTGATCCTCATTTGAACAAATATGTTGTGATCAGAAAGATAAGCAGCAACTCAACGCAGGCTATTGTTTTCAGTGTTGTCCTTCACCATGCTCCCTCCAACACAGATCCTCCAAGGGGCAGGGAGAAGTTTCATAATTTCTTTTCATTAATTCTCAGCCATCAGGCCATTGTAATCATTTCCCTTTACTAGAGGGTAGATCCATGTATGGGTGGATAAATGTCAGAAAATAAGTCATTTTTAGATTGAGGAGGAGGACCTAGAATTTCTTCCAACACTGGCTGTGAAATGGTTAAATAGCAACACCTCCCATCTTGCTGAAAAGGGAATCGTAATGTTACTGCTTTCATCTCAGACTCCATCAAAGCAGTGGCTCTCTTCACCAGAGAGAACAGAATAAGATCCTTCCTTTTGCTATTATTAACACAAGTCAAGGAAAAAGCTTCAGGCCAACCAAATAGAAAAATAAAGTCATTCCTGGTGTTAAAATAAAGTACAGTATATAGTCTCCCCTTGCAGGTTACCACACAGAGTTCAAATCTTGGTTCTACTACTTTTCCCTGGGAAAACTTCTTATTCTCTCTAAACTCCATTTCCTCATTTTTAAAAGTGGGGTAAAAAATACACGTTTCAGAATTGTGAACATTGAATAAGAAAATGATGTAACATGCAACAAAATAGGTGATAGTGAGTCCTCAATGAATGTTAATTCCCTTCCCCCTACTTTTGTAGCATTTGGGAGTGATGAAAACCTGTAATTTGGTAGACTTTTGTGAATGAAAAGACAAAGACCATTTACAAATAATAAAGACCCTGAATGACACTCATAATGAAACATGGGTAAGAACTCAGGGGGACACAAAGAAGATCAGTAGAAATGAGATAACACAAAGTGATGACAAGTGGTTTATCTGATTAAGGATCATCACCAGGATTTTAGGGGGGAGGAAAGAGAGATCGGTATTTTCCCCAGCACAGGAGCTTGTGAGGTAATATTGCATGACAGTTAAAAGCATAGACTGGGGAACTGGACTGCCTTGTTTTGAATCCAAGTTCTACCACGTATTAGCTAGGTGATCTTGAACAAGTTGTTTTATTTCTCTGTATCCCACTGTAAAATGGAAATAATATTAACGGAAACTCAAAGTGTGGTCTTGAGGGTTACATGAGTTAATATACACAAAGTGCTTTGATGATTGCCTGGGATATGGTGAGTGCCATTCAACAGGGTTAGCCTGTGTGTGTGTGTGTGTGTGTGTGTGTGTGTGTGTGCGTGTGTGTACGTGTGTGTACGTGCATGCGCACAAACTCAAGTTGATCTAATAAATTACATGTTGTAATATCAGAGTAAGGATCAGTCATTTCTGAATAAATCAATTTGCTTTTTCACAAAGCCCATGGGCTCTTGCAGATAATTTTAAACATAGGGGCCTTGGCTGGGGAGAATCATAACTGAATAATTCAGAAAAAATATGATGCCCAGAATTGATAAAACAAACAGTATTATCCCTTAAAGTGGTGCTTCTCAAAGCATAGAATTTAGGTCACTTGCATCAGAATCACCTGGGACTCTTGTTTAAAATGAAGATTCCCAGATCCTTTTCCTAAGTTGACCATATACTTGATTGTTCAAACCTGGACATTTTTGAGAGTGAAAGGGATTGCTATAAATAATCATGCCAGGCTAACAAGCATAAACTGTACCGCCCTGGGCAAAATAGAACATAGGATCCCAAATCTACAGTACTTTTGAGATTGAGTCCCAGAAATCTGCAGTTCTATTAAGTTTCCATGATGATTCCTCCGCAGTGTAAAGTTTGTGAAAAGCTGTCTTAAATTGTATTGTTTTAACAAAATTTAATTAATTCAGGAACTCTGTGAAAGTTATATCATACCTCCATTTCCTAAGGATATTTCTTTGTGATAGGGAAGAAAGTAAAAGAGAAAGAAAGGAACCATTTATTCACCATCTATTCTTGCTAAAGCTTTCCCTCCCCTTGGCATGACACTGTCTGCCATAGTCCACAAAATAGTTTTACAGATCTTTGTTTGCTCTTGAAATTGAGTTAACCTCATGTGATATGGTAAGCCACATTCCCCTAGCTGTGGAACCAGCACTTTATCACTACTTAAGAGACTGATTCTGGGAAGAAAGGAGACAGTGATTAGCTAACTACCCTAAATACCAGGACAACAAGAACAATCGAAAGGAATTAACCCATCATGCTCTCATCCCTGCTTACAGCATCTATCACCAGAAGTATAAGCCTCCCCGTCATCTACCGGTGCATGGAATCAATCTCATGGAGCTCTGTGAAACCTATAATCTGACCTCAACTTCTGCCCCTTTGCATCTCTCCCAAAACCCCTCAAATGTCTTCTACAACAGTCAGCTTCTCATTAGCAAATTCCCCTTTACCCTCAATGTTTTATCTGAACATGCTCTTCTTGTATTTGCCCTAACTTAAATGTAAATATTCCTTGAGATCAAAGAGCCCCTGTAGTCTTTCCAGGGGAGGGCTGTCCCATGACCTATCATCACCCCTGAAAACATGTCTTGGAGGTGGGGAGGCTTCCTTCATACTCTTTATTGCCACACCAGACCATCTCTCTTTCCTCCTCCCTCAATAACTCAAGAGCCTTTGAAACATGTCACCATACCACACCATCTACTGACCAACTGGTCATGCCTTCTTTCATTAAAAATATTTAGAACTTGCTCACTGTCTTTGAATAGACTTGAATCACTGTTCTGTTCGCCATAAAGGTAGATAATCCAAGAGCCTGGGCCATTAATTTCTTGTTCTTTTCACTTCCAGTGATCTTTTCCCTAACTTCAGCCAACCATTCTCATGGTGTTCACTACACATTGCTATCATCAGCTCCAAAATCTTGATTTTAATCAATCCAGTCTCTGTTCCCATTTCCTATTCTTTAAAGTCACTCGCTCTAGTTCCCCAGCTGCTCTAGTTCTAATTGTCAGTGAAACTGCCAGTCCATGAATCACCACTTCACTTTCTTTCTTCATCCTCGTTTTGTTTTCATTTTCTTTTTTACTGAGCTTAAACACCATAATTCATCACTACAAGCAATTCCTTGCAAACAACATCAACTCAAACTTGGTTTTTCTCCAACATGTCAAAACTCTAGTTGGTGAAACTCAATCTTTCTACTGTTTGTGAGCAGTTTAAATAGGTGGAGAAAAACACCAAACTCTGATGACTGGACCTACCCTAACTTGTGATCACACATTTAAAGTGGGATTTCAGCACTGCCAGCAACTCTACACTATTTTCTGATCAGTTTACTCTTTCATTTTTTAAGAGGAATATTTCACACCTTTTCCTCCTGAATATCTAGTAAGACCTAATCCTACTTCATGACCAATTGATGACCTCAATATTTAATTGAGAAAATAGAGACATTCTGAATGGAATAATCCTCACTTATCTCCCATCACATCTGCCAACCTGCCTGCATTGGGATCAATATACTCTGCCTTTCTTCCTGTTAAAATTGATGAACTGTTGCCACTCTATCTAAGGTCACCCCCTGCCCTGTGTGCTGGAGGCCACTTTCTTACACCTACTAATGGATTTTGCTTTGAACTTGTCCCCTCTCTCCTACATCGACTTTCTCCTTTATAGCAGATCATTTTATCAACATATTTACATGTAATAATATGCTGATATAAAAGTAAAATTCCCCCTTGACACTATGTTCCCTTCTGACTTCTTCCCCATTTCTCTGCGCTTCCTCCCAACAAATTACTCTAAGAGTTATTTATATTTGCTTCTGAAATCTCATCACCTGCTATTCTCCCCTCAACCTATTCCAATCAAGACTTTGTCCTGATCGTTTCAGGGAAACCACTCTGGTCGATAAATTTCACATTGTTAAATCCAGTAGTCAATTATGTGTGCCCATCTCATTCTACCTCTCAGCAGCATTTGACACGACACAAACACTATTTTCACTTGGCTCCCATGACACAGATTCCCCTAGTTTCCTTTCTACTTCACTGCCAGCTCCTTCTCCAGCTTCTTTGCTAGATTATCTTCCTGACCTCCAAATTTTGGAATGCTCCAAAACTCAAATCTCCCCTCTATTTATTCTCTCTATAGATAATTTTGCCTAGAACATGGTTTTAAATATCAACTAGGTACATACTGACATATGTACGCATTTACTGATTAAACGATATGATATCTGGGGTTTGCTCCAAAATAATATGAAAGAGAAGAAAGTGGTGGGGATATGGATGAAGTAAGATTAGCCATGAGTTGATAATTATTAAAGCTAAGTAATGGGAAATGTGGATTCATAATACTATTCCGTATCTCATATTTTTGAGATTTTTCCATAATAATATATTTTAAAAAACACCATCCCCAATTTTCTCATCTAGCCCCAGAATCTTCCAAGTTCTAGATATATATACAGTAAGTCCCCTATATACGAACGAGTTCCATTTCGAGAACACATTCATAAGTCCAATTTGTTAGTAAGCCCAACCAAGTTAGCCTAGGTACCCAACTAACACAATCAGCTATATAGTACTGTACTGTAATAGGTTTATAATACTTTCCACACAAATAATACATAAAAAAGACAAACGCAAAAAATAAAGAAAACATTTTTAATCTTACAGTATAATGCCTTGAAAAGTACAGTAGTACAGTACAACAGCTGTCATACAGGGGCTGGCATGGAGTGAACAGGCAAGAAGAGTTACTGACTGGAGGAGGGAGAGGAGGTGGGAGATGATAGAGCTGAAGGATTGTCAGCAATAGGAGACGGAGGGCAAGCTGCAATTTCACTCACGCCTGACGTTGATGGCACAGGTTCTGGTTCCTTGCTGGATTCAATTCTATCTACCCTCTTGCTTCCGGACATCCTGGCCTTGAAATAAAGATACTGTACTACTGTACTCTATACAGTACTGTACAGTAAAGTACACAAAAGCACAACCACTTGTAGAGGATGCACGGACATGACAATGTACGCCAGACACGTGAACTAACTTACGCGACTGGACATGCGAATGCACGTTCACATCTTTGAAAGTTCGCAACTTGAAGGTTCGTATGTGGGCGACTTACTGCATTAAAATTCCTATTCCACACCTCTCCTTGGATTTCAAAGTCATAAAAATTAACATATCCAAAATAGAACTCTTAATGTTCCTTTGTTTCAAATTTATGCCTTCCATATGTCCCCAATCTTAACAGAGGCATTACTACAGCCCATTGGCTAAGGCCCCAAACTTACAAGCTGTTACTGAGTTCATCTTTATTCTCATGCAAACTACAGCCTATCTATCAACAAGCCTTGTTGGTTTACCTTTCAAAATATATGAAATTTGTACCACTTCTTGCAATCTCCAGAGCTATCATTCTCACCCGAGCTGCCATCACTTTTCACCCAAACCACTTTAGGAGCCCATTAACGCATCTTATTTTGTTCATTCTTGGTCCCAAAGAATCTATATCCATTTGGAAGCACGGTGACCTTTTAAGTCAGTTTTTATAACTCTCTTGCTCATTCTTTTAATGGTGTTCCTTCTAATTTTTTAAAACAGCCAGAATCTATACCACCCTGTGTGGTCTGTCATCTGCTTACCTCTCCAAATCCATTTGCTGCAAATGTTCCTCTCTTTTCCTGTTAAAATGGCCTCCTATTGCCCTCACATATGTCAGGCTTATCCTCACCTTAAGGGGTTTGCAATGTTGCTTCTCCTGCCTAGAATGTTCTTCTCCCAGACGTTTACGTGGCTCATCCCCCTGTCCGGGTGTCAGCTCATTAAGAGGCCTTCCCCAACAAGCCTTTCAGAATCTTTTCTCCTGCTTTATTTTTCTCCCTAGTGCTGATTTTTACTTAAAATTGTATTCTACCCAATTTATATTATTTTGCTTGTTAATTTTCTGTTCCCCCAACTACAATGCAAATTTGACAACGGCCATCTTTTGCTGTTGTATCTCCAGGGACTAGCATCTGACAGATAGTGAACACAAACATGTGTAGATGATACAAACAATTGCTAGACTCTGCTATGTGTGTTCACATAAAACTGACATGTACATGCATGTGAGGGGAGGAAGCTGTGGCTATGAAAACAGGCTTTCTCTGTCAACCTTCCCTGATGTAATTTTAAGCTTATTTAATTCAACAGGCACCAAGCACCTGCACAAGGGCAGCCCAGCAGCCCAGGGAGATAGTTGGCTTCAATGGAGCTGTGAGTTCTCCAGAAGTAGTCAGCCTAGGCTTAATAGTTTGCTGCTGTTTCCCTGACAGTTCCCTTTACCTACAAACCACCCAATCTCTTAATTCCCAAATTACAAAACATGCAGATTGCCACAGGGGAGACCAAGCAACCAAGAGACTACCTTCTTAGTAACTCAGTATTAATGAACCTTTTACTTTGAGCGGTATTTCAAGAATAGGAATCTCTACCCCTCTGACCAGGTATTTTCTATAAATGAACTGCAACCCCAGGCAATGTGTAGACACTGGATTTAACCAATCCTCAGTCAGAGTTCTCTTTTTAGCTAAGCATAGAGTGAAGTTCAATCACAGTTTGACTCTACCAAACAGTTTATGAGTTTCCTTTACATCATTCTGAGCTTATTTTGCCCCAGTCTTCCTGGTTATAAAAGTGGAAATTTATTTCTAACTTTCTTCCTAATAGGTGGCTCTTACTCTAGTTCATGAGGTCAGTATAATACACGTTTAGGCCAAGAGAAAATTCTTAGTACAATATGAGTGCCTCGTGCACTTGAAATAGTACACTCATTTGCAGTGAACTTCACGAAGATGTGTTCTCAATGTGTGCTTACAAATACTTTCATTGGGGTTTTTAGTCGCTGACCCCTGGCTTGAGGGTAGTTCATCCAGGAAAGAATTGGAACAAAAAAAGATGTGCTTCTATTTCCACAATATAACAAGGGGGAAAAAAAGTTCAAAAGCTCATTTCCTACCGCAGTGTCAGAATCCAATAAATTTATCTGCACATCTCTTTTTCTCCCTTGCTTTTCTTTCACGCCCACCTGCCTAAATTGTACCTGTGCTTATGTGATACACCAATGAAGTAGTTTATGGAGCCCAACCATCTGTGCCTTTTTCTTCCTTCAATGCATAAAACCATAATCTATACACATAAATTCATAATCCATGTGCATTGCTTATAATTCTATTAAGATAGTGAATTTTCCAGTGCAATTAAACTATGAGCTAAAGAGGTGATTGCAATTTCAGACTGTATCATAAATATTCAGGCCCTCACAGCTATACACCTGCTGAGAAATTGGGGCTGATTTGTGTTTTGAAATACCTTCAGGTAAAACTAAAAGAATAGCATAAAGCCACAAACCCATTTCCTCTAGTGATGCCAACTCTCACTATGCAAAATCAGGATGTAGAAGATTTTCGTATATTTGTAAAACATTCCTTGCTCTCTGAACTTGTTGTCTGAAACAAACAAACAAAAGCTTTCATAGATTCAGATACATTTGTATCCCTTGCTGGCTGAATCTGCTCTTTGAATTCTCATTATCCAAATCCAGGAACTGAATAGATTTGGTTAGTGAAAGATACTTGTACTTTGAAACCATGGCTTTGTACCTTTTATTGTAAAATGAGTCTACATTATAGGAGTAAGGCAGTAAGAACTATTCTTGTTTTATAGGATTTGTAGCAGGTACTAAATGCCAAATTCTATAGAATAGTAGCAAAGTCACTTAGAGTATTGCTGATCCTAGTGATAAAGGTGCTCTGTGCACTCATAACCAGTGTTACAAGATCTCTTGGGAAATTTGTTATGATCATCACACGGACAGCCCTGATCATTCAGTCATCAGAAATCACTGTGAACTAAGTGAAGTAAGCCAGGCAGAGAAAGACAAATATCATATGATATCACTTACATGTAGAATCTAAAAAAAAAATAAAGATACAAATGAACTTATTTAAATAACAGAATAGACCCACAGACATAGAAAACAAACTTACAGTTACCAAAGGGAAATGGAGGGGGAGGGGGATAAATTAGGAGGTTGGGATTAACATATACACACTACTATATATAAAAGAGATAACCAACAATGATGTACTGTATAGCACAGGGAACTATACTCAATACTTTGTAATAACCTATAAGGGAAAAGAATCTAAAAAAGAATACACACACACACACACACACACACACACACACACACATATGTATAACTGAATCACTTTGCTGTACAGCTGAAACTAACATGACATTGTAAATAAACTATACTTCAATTAAAAAGCAAATAAAATAAAATAAAATAATAAATCACTGTGAAGGATAAAATGGACTATATTGTTTCCATCCCCCAGGACTGTATTTGAGGCCCTCTGAAAGTAGACTTCTATTGATTAAGTCAGTTTAATAAAATCTGGATTTCACCTGGCATTTTTATGGGGCTTAGTACAGTGTCTCTCTGAGACCAGACATTCTAGTACTTACTGAGTAACAACAGATTTACTTATAAAGGTTTATTTTGAATTGTCTTCTGGGCCCTGAGGTAGAGAACTCCGCATTCAAGGAAGAGGCAAGTCTGGCATGAAGATCAGCCTAGAGGAAAACTTGTATCTGGGAAGCAGATATATACAAGAAACCCAGAAATAAGGACCACACAGAACCACCATTAGTTTTGAACTTTCAAAGGTCTGCCTGTTATTTATTTGTGAACATCTGGATACTTCAAGGCTAGAACTGCAACATGTACTTTCCTCTCAAGGCCATCATAGCCACAGTGATTTTCTGTTGGGAGTTTTAGGATAAAAAAGAAACAGTTTCTCCAAGGCTCCGAAATCATGAATCTGCCAGAAGTTCTTGGGGTTGGAATTTGCTTAGGGTCCAAACTTAAATCTTTCAGGTGGTTTGCCAATGAGATGGAAGGTATGAAAAGCTTATTAGTCAACTGGACCAATTTTACCTAAGGTGAGTGAGCATCTTAAGTGGATGACTTCAAGCATCTGGCAGAGGAGGGATTTGTCACAGTTACTTTTATTTTTATAATTTTTATGGAGATGTAATTTATATTCAGTGAAACGTAGAGATCTGAAGTGGGCAATTTGATGGGTTTTTACAATTGCGGACAGTTGCATAACCCACACCCCATCAAGGTGTAGAACATTTCCACGAGCACAGGAAAGTTTCCTTGTGGCTATTCCCAGTCCATCCCTCTTCTAACCCCGGGGGCAACTACTCTGCTTTTCCATCACTGAAGTTTCATTTTCCTACTCTAGAAACTTATTTAAGTAGAATCCAAGGGTATGTACTCTGGTGCCTAATTTCTTCTGCTCAAAATAATGTTTTTGAAATTTCTCTATATTGTAGAGTTTTTTTTCTTTCTTAACGCTGAGTAGTTTTCCATTGTAGGAATATAGCAAAACTTGTTTCCCCATTCTCTCGCTATGAGCATTCTGGTTTTTCCAGTTTGGAGCTATTATGAATAAAAGTGCTATGAACATTCTCCATCAAGTTTAACATATTTTCATTTCTTTGGAATGGGATTGCTGGGTCACAGAGTATGTAAGTGTTTAATTTTATAAGAAACTGCAAAAAGTTTTCTTAAGTGACTGTACCATTTTACACTCCTATCAGCAGCAACTAAGAGTTCTGGTTGCTCCACATTCTTAATGTTTAAGTTTTTTTCTATTTAAATAAGTGTGAAATATCATCTCATGAATTTAATTTTAATTTTCCTGATAATTAATGATGATGATTACTTTCTTATGAACATATCATATCCATGCCTTTCTTCGTGAAGTACTGTTCAAGTCTTTCCCCATTAGTTTTATTTGCTTACCTTTATGTTATTCTACTTCAGGAATTCTTTAAATATTTTGGATATTAGTCCTTCGTCAGATACATGTATGAAAATGTTTTCTCCCTGCCTGTGGACTATATATTTTCTTAATGGTGTCATTTGATGAACAAAAGTTTTAAATTTTGATGAGTTCCACATTATCCATTTTCTTTACAGTTGTGCTTTCTCTGTCCTAAGTGAGAAAACTTTGTGTATCCCAAAATGTAACGACCCTCTCCTGTGTTTTCTTCTGAGAAGCTCTATGATTTTGGCTTTTGTGTCTGGGTCTATAATCCCTCTATGAATTAATTTTTGTACATATTGTGAGGCAAGGGTTGAGTTTCATATGTAGATATCCAGGGTCACTTCCTGAAAAGCATATCCTTTCCTAATTGACGACTATAGTTTTTAACTATAACATTAATAAACTTTCACTACTTCTAATGATACAGGAAATGCCACTTTAAATGAAATCGTCCTAGGCAGATCATACTCCGTATCTGTTAGATACACCATGCACAGAGGAAGAAATTACTTGTCCTTCGAAGTATTTGTTTCAACAGGTTAGGGTTTAGCTTAAATATCCCTATCTTCTCTTAACACATCCACAAACAAACAGACTCATGCTGCTAGGGTCTTGCTTATAGATGTGTGTGGCGCCCCAAACAGGAACACCCACCCAAGGGGGACCAGCGGGAGCAGAAAACCCCTCTGTGCTCCTACCTGTTAAGCTGCCTCCCCTTGGGGACACAGGGAGGAAAAGAGTTACAACCACAGCATGAAAATGTCCCCTCTGTCCACACACAGGAGGCCCTCTGTGTAATTCATTCAGAAGAAATACTTTTAAGGTTTACCTAGAGGTGACACATTTTCAGATTCGTCTAATGTGGCTTCATGTGCTAGCGTAGGCTCTGCTTATCTAACCATTCCTGAACCGGCAGTGTTCTGTCACTGCTTCTTCTAATAGTAACAAGTTTCTTCAATCTAAAACTGTAGAGACACAGTAGGGTCCCTGCCTCTGTTTCATCATTCATCATTTCAATTATATTTTTACTTGTGGTTATTTGTTGCCTTATTACCTTCCTTTATAAAATAGACATGACATTCAGGACAGTCTTCTCCCAAACTAATGGCTTGGAGAATTCCATCTAATTGCAAAATCTATCACATATGTTAAAATGGTGTTGTACATTTTAATCTGAACAATAATTGTGTAGAGGGGCAGCTAAGGACATTCTATTAGGCTGTTAGAAGACCAGCTTCTTTCCCTCCACCTCCCAATCTTCCCACTTTCCTGGTTCCAGGGTACTTCTCTTGCCTTCCTCTCCATGCTCTCAACCATCAGAATACTCAAACGGACGCAAAATTTGACAGGCTAGATTATCCCAGTACTTAACAAGATTTTAGAGATTCTGCTTAAATGTCTGTTTGTTTCTGTAAGGGATTCCAGTAAACTTTCCATTCACGTATCCCTCTTTAGAGCTGAAGAAAGAGGTTCTAAGAAATTTAAAGAATTGCCGAAGTTTAGCCAGCAATTTAGAAACAGCACTGTGTCTAGAACCTCTGTCTCCAATCTAGTCTTGAAAACAACCCGCAGGCTTATTCTCTCCCCATAATTCCAAACTCCTT
Organism: Eschrichtius robustus; assembly: GCF_028021215.1. NCBI lineage: Eukaryota > Metazoa > Chordata > Mammalia > Artiodactyla > Eschrichtiidae > Eschrichtius > Eschrichtius robustus. The sequence goes on along the minus strand of NC_090829.1, from coordinate 83,447,226 downwards.
TTATGTTAAAAAGAGAAACTCTGTTCCTCTTCCCTTTAAGCTAAACAACAAAGCATATCTGAATTGGACAGAAATGGGAGAGACTGGGGAAATGGGAGGGTATTTGAGCAAAGAAGAGGTGTGAAATATTCACCTCCGTGAATGGGAGGGAAAATTGACTAGGAAAATATAGCGCTATTGCTGGGTAGTACTGAAAGCCTGTTTGAAATCTGTGGTCTTATAATTAAAGTAGGGTGAGCTGGTACAGCGGTGTGATGTTTTCCAAGTCAAATTTAGCTATTTAGATGGATATGCAAAAACGATCGGTATTTTATATGTAATTAGGTTTGGAGTTTTGTTCCATAAGTAAGAAAGTCAGAGAGAGGGACCAGGGAGGTGAGTGTGTATAGAAAGGAGTGATTATACTGAAAAACAATGTCATCTTATAAGGACCCAAGTGAAGACATGAGAAAAATGTTGCTCAGTGAAAAAGAATTGGTCCTAACAGGGCCAGAGGATTGTTGGAGTATACATATCAGGGTAAGTGAGTTTGAAATATAAGAGAGAGGGATTATTGAAGTAGATATTTTAGTAGTTAAGTTATTGGTAGGTTTATATTTTATACAACAGTAGAGATAGAACAAAAGAGAGTGAGCCAGTTACTAGAATCTGCAGAATGGGAAGCTGTCACATGATTGAAATAATGAGCGGTAGTAGATGATGTAGTCTGATGAGGAGATGCAGAGGAGCTAAGGGTTTTGAAAGAGGAGGGAAGAAAAGTGGTCTGAAACAGGCAATGAGGAGCAAGTACCTCAATTCAACCTACATGGGGGGTACAGAGAAGAAAGCAGTCACCATTTAAGACAGATAATGCAATATCTGGATCCTCAAGTAATTTCAGTGATATAGAGTGTTTTAATGATGACAGATTGAGAATTCTAGGGGCATAACAGGACCATGTGGGAGTGAGTGCTAAATCAAGTTGGATTAGGGGCTGGGCAGCTCCACATGGGGCGATGGATGAGTGGACAGCACGAACTTCCAGGGGTGATGGGGATGAGAGGCATGATGTTGTCAGTTCTGTTGGTCTTTTGGGGGAAAGTGAGTACACACAGACACACAGACACAGACACACACACACACATAATAAGTGTAAGTTTTACTCAGAATAAATTACTTAGTGTTTCATGAGTGAGGGGTAATCTATACGTTTCCAAAATGTATGAGTGTTTGTTTTTGTGTCTTTTATAATTTATTTTCATCTTGGAAAAGGATAAGATAGTAAAAGAGGAGATGGTTGGAATGAAGTCACTATGTAACTAATTCGGTAAACCAGACATACAGCTGCAAGAAGGGCTGTCTGAATTGTTTAAGCTTTTTCCCAAATGTTGTGATATGTCTTTCTTAGGTACAGTCACACCCATGAGAATGAAAGAAAAGATGAACACAGCAACAACAACAAAACAGAAATACTGCATTTTCAAGAGAAGAAAGCATCAAGAAACTTAAAATGAAGTGCTTCTCATTTCCTCTAGGGATTCCTGTTACATAATTTCCATTTTAAATGAAGCAAAAATACTTCCAATAACCAGAGAAACACTTAAAAATTAAGCAACACTTGTTCTAGTTAATGTGTCAATACTACTAAGAAAAAAGTCTCCCCCAGGAGGTCATTATTATTCAAAAATTACCCTAATTAGGTCATGAATACATTGGGCCTTGTTCAGTGACAACAACAGAAAAAATAGAATTGGAAATGTGACACACATAACACTCCCAACGTGTTAGGGCGATTTTATTCCAAAATGCCATTAAAAGATGAAAAGGTCACCCTGTAGGGAAGTAATTGGTACAGCACTCTTGTAACTGATTAAAGAGGCTTTTATTTAGGCATATTTTTTTTTTTTCTTCTTTGAAAAGGAATCTTTCTAGATAGAAAAATATATGTGTGTTTATATATGTATATACATATATACATATATATATAACATTCTGATTAGATGACTGCTTGGATATTTTAAGCCGGTAAAATAGGAAAAGAGAAAAACAAGAGCTCTTGACATAGCGAAATAGACACACTTGTATACTGAGAACAAATTGCACAGAATATCTTAAGAAAATATTAAAAAGTATAGGTATTTCCTTATATGATTTTTTTTTCATTTAATTACTCTATCTCTGTGGTTTCTTAGAATATCTGCTGCCTAGACAAGTGCTGCATTTAATTAGAAAAATGTATAGAATTTTAATGACTTGGTAAAGCCCAAAGTAAGAGGTTAGGAGGATAAAAGGCTTTTATTTCTTATTTTTTCTTAAAGAAACTAAACAGAATCTGATAATAAAATCCCTGGTGTAGTTTGATGGCTGAATTTGTGAATCTCCATTAAGCCATATCAAACTACACACATACAGCTGAACTAAGGAAAGCATCCATAGGGTTTATAATGCATTTATCCCCTACTGAAAACATAGAGAATAGAGATATTGCTTTATCAGTTGTAACATAACTTCTATCTTTCCAATATGATCTCATAATGTGAATGCAGTTTTACATAGTGGCAATTTGCAACCTTCATCAAAAAAATTACTTCCTTTAAAAACTACTAAAATCTTCATCATATGCACAAGAATTTCATTTCAATGACATGATGCCTAGCTATGAGATACCTAAAAATTCAGCTTTTTTTCCTTTATTATTAGCTTACAAATATCCCATGTGTTAGTGTCCTTTAAGAATTCTGAGAGTGAGCTGCAGAGGGTATCAGGTATACCAGATGTCTAAGTGATTTTGTTCTGTGATTCCTGATGATACTAGGATTAATTTGTGTTCTCATGCCCTCATTTAGCCACTCATTCATTCAGCGATATATTTTTTAATTGTAATTTTTTATTGTGACACAATATCAGAATTACAAACAAGTTGTAAGATTTCTCATACATACTACATTCCCTTAGATTCCCAAATGTATACAGAAACACATAAAGACTGACAGATAGATAGATACTCTGAACCATTTGAAAGTAAGCTGCAGATATTAGGCTCCTTTATTCATGAATATTTTAGTGTGAATTTGCCAAATATAAGGATATTCATCTATATAACTACAGTATAATTATCAAAATCAGGAAAGTAACTTAATACAATAATACCTAATTTACAGGCCTCATTTAGATTTTGCCAATATCCTGACAACTGCTTTTTGAATACCTAGGGTTCTGTTGTATATAGCATGTAAAGGATAAAGGACTTCTGAGAAAGTGAAAGATTCCAGGAGTTTGTTTATGAGAATACATTTTATTTTAGTGGATAACATATCCAATACCTTTTAATTCAGTAAAAAAGAAATGGGTATCAACTTTTATATATAGAATAAATAATATAACGCCCATTTGCTGAGTGCTTATAATGGGTCAGGCACTTTACTAATGTCTTCATGTGAACTCTCTAGTTTCAGTCTCACAACAATCTTATAAAGTAGATATTATCTTATAGAGGAAGAAACAAGGGTTCAGAGAGATTCAGCACCTTTTTGGCCACAGAGCCAGTGAGTTAGCTGCAGAGCTGGAATAATCATCCAAATCTTTCTCACTTCAAAACCTAAATTCTTATTCATGTCACCATATTCCTCATAGCATGAAACAGCAGACACAGATGATGCATTTCCTATTGTCCTGGAATTTATAGTCTTCCTGAGAGAAATATATGAATATATACATACAAACTCAAGACATTAGAGATAGACGTTCATCTCCATTTAAAGTTGTAACCTAACTGCTGACCTGCCCCTGGTGCTTCAATCCCCCATTCCTCACCTATTTTCTGTTTAGCACTTATCATCATTAACTCTCTATATAATATACATATTTAGTATGCTAATATTGTGTTCTTTTCCCACACAAATGTAACTGTAAGAGAGTAGGCAATTATTTTTTGTTTTTCCACTGTTAAGTCCCCAGCACACAGACAAGGACCTTGCATAAAGTGGGCATTAATAAAATATTTGTTGAATAAAATTCCTTCAAAAAATTGAATTCCTTCATCTGCCTAATTTTTTTTAATTAATTAATTTATTTTATTTTTGGTTGTGTTGGGTTTCTGTTGCTGCGTGTGGGCTTTCTCTAGTTGCGGCGAGTGGGGGCTAGTCTTCGTTGCTGTGTGCAGGCTTCTCATTGCCGTGGCTTCTCTTGCTGTGGAGCACGAGCTCTAGGAGTGCGGGCTTCAGTAGTTGTGGCGCATGGGCTTAGTTGCTCCGTGGCATGTGGGATCTCCTCGGACCAGGGATCAAACCCATGTCCCCTGCATTGGCAGGCGGATTCCTAACCACTGCGCCACCAGGGAAGTCCCTCATCTGCTTATAGATGAGAAAAGTGAAGCCCAAAAAGACTGGGTTGCTCAAGGTCAAAGTAATTTAATGACATGAAATGTCTTTGAGTTGAATGCAAATAGGAGTCACGTTGAGTGACACAAACATAGAGTCTCATGGGAGCACAGAGAAAGAAGAGATCTAGATGGGGTAGGGGAGGGGGAGCTTACAAAGCAAGGAAGAGACAAAGTAGACCATAAACAGTAGGTGGAAAACCCTTCATGAAGACACTGGGAGGGAAATTAACCAGGCATATTAGATGACTAGATATAGAAGAAGATTAATTATGGGAAATAATGAAAATCAGGTTTGGAAGAAATAATGCTGCCAGATTATGAAAGATTTTTTACTTTATGTAGAGAAGTATGCACTCCTGTACGCAAAGTAAGTTGGGTATTTTCTGGTAGTGAAACAGGTAAATCATCGATGACATAAAGGCTAACCTCATTTTCACTCTATGCAAAAGCATTACAGTTAACAAGAGCTAAATGGTGGTTTTCTAGGGTTAATTTGAATATTCATCTCTCATTTTCCAAGTTAGTCTCTGATTTTAATGAATTTGATACATCATTGCTCAGGGATTGAACAGATGATTGAACAGATCATACCTTTAACTGATGTTCAGAAATTCCAATAAACAGAGATAAAGAAAATATTTTAGCTAAGTAAAATAGTAAATAATAGAAAGAGACAGATGCCAGATACAGGACAAAGAAGAGAAGATATGTATGGTTAACACTTGGCACACAATGCTAGTGAAATGAGATTCTGACCATTCAGTTGTCTCTTTTTAAGTTTCAACTCATACAAACCAATCCCAGATTCAGAGCTGTGCAATTTCTGAAGCAGTATCATTTTCTTACCATTCTGACTTAGAACCCATGTTGATGAATACTATCTGCTCTGACATAGGTAAAGGGAGGTCTAAAAATAAAGTACGATATATCTCTTTTAAAACCAAACCAAACCAAATTTCCATTTGTTTCATATCATATTGTCTATAAAGTCTCTTTTTTATCACTCTCTTTGATTTGTTAAGGATTATTATCCTCATTTTACAGCTGAGAAAACTGAGGCGCAGAGAGATTAAGTGGTTGAACACTCATCCCCAGTGAATATAAAAACTGGAATCTATGTTTAGATACCTTGGCTTCAGTTTCTCTGCCATTTCCATTCCTTTTTACAACAAGACCCAAAGTTGGTTATCTTTGCCCATTTGCCTCTGTGATAAAGATAGCGAACTACTTCCTCATTTGATGCATAGTTACCCAGTGCTTGAGATTATGTGATTGATAATTACTATTATGGATCCACAGTCACGGAATGTACTGCCTCTTACACTAATATTTGTGAGAAACTTCTTGATAGCATCGCCAAGTCCGAGAGGAATAAGACACGTCATTCTTGCTGCTGGCTCCCTACTTTATTCACAGATTAAAAAATATGTATTATTATTACAACTACTACTAATTAACACATATTGATCAAACAACAAGCCAGAAAAGTTATAAAAAAAGGGAAAATAAAAATCTTCCTTTTTCATACTCTGACCTCCATTTCCATTTCTAATATGAAACCCCTGCTTTAGTTTAGTCTAGTTTTGTTTTGTTTTATTGGTATATTTTTTCTTCTACTATTTTTTATACAAATGAATTCATAGTTACTTCATTCAATATATATATATATATTTTTAAAATTAGTTTATTTATTTTTGGCTGTGCTGGGTCTTCGTTTCTGTGCGAGGGCTTTCTCTAGTTGCGGCAAGCGGGGGCCACTCTTCATCGCGGTGCGTGGGCCTCTCACTATCGCGGCCTCTCTCGTTGCGGAGCACAGGCTCCAGACGCGCAGGCTCAGTAGTTGTGGCGCACGGGCCTAGTTGCTCCGCGGCATGTGGGATCTTCCCAGACCAGGGCTCGAACCCGTGTCCCTTGCATTGGCAGGAGGATTCTCAACTGCTGTACCACCAGGGAAGCTCCATTCAATATATTTTGACCACCTTTTTATATTGGTATGTTTAGAATACCTTCGTTCCAGTGCAAGAATGTAACAAATTTAACGTCTCTATTCATACATATTTAGGTTGCTTCAAGTTTTCTTGCTATTAAAAACAATTTTGTAATGACAATCACTGGACGTATATCTTTGTTTACATGTACAAACGCATCCATAGGAGAAATGGCTTAGAGGTAGACCTGATGGTTCAATGAGTAAGTAGGCTTAATATTTTGCTAGATATTGCCAGATTTTTCTTCAAAAATGTGTGCCAATTTACATTCTCGTTACAGGTATATGTTAGTGCACACTTCTTTATTCCCCCACCAATTTTGGATATTATGGAAAAATTTAATCTTGCTAATCTTACTGATATACTATTGTTTAAATTTGCATTTCTCTGATTATAAGTTGAGCATGACCAAATATTTTCTTACACTTCCTTTCTTGTGTGATCCCTCTTCATGCCTTTTACCTATTTGTTGACATTTTTATTATTGCTTTTTAATTGTAAGAACACCTTGTATATTACACAAATTAGCTCTTTGCCTTACTTTTTCTAAGATAAACTATTTCTAGTTTATCATTTATCTTTTGTCTTTGGATTTTTTATTTTTATGTCCTCAATATATTAGGGACATAAAAGTATAACTACTTTTATATTTTTCCCTCTTTAGATAGAACCTCATGTCTTCAAAATTAAAGGAAAAAAATACATTCTTGAATTCTTCTGACTTCTTAGAGTTTCACTTAATATTTTAACCTTTTATTCATCTGAAATTTATTATAGGAGTCTGATATGAGTCCAGATTTTTTTTCCCAATTGCTAGCCAGTTGCCCCAACACTATTTACTGAATCCGGTTTGACCCTCACTTTTAAGGTATCAATTGTCATATAAATGTTAGTCTCTTTATGACCTCTCTATTCTCTTCTATTACTCTGCCTATTTTTATGTCAATATCACACTAAGTTTTAAAACTGTAGCTTTAAAATACGTTTTACTATCTGAAAGCTTCTGCATCTTCCCAAATTACTTTAGAAATGTTCTGGATATTTCAATGTTTCTTTTTCTAGAAAAACTTTAGTTAGTATTTTTTTCAAGTTTTCCAAAAGTCTTATTGATATTTTGAGATTAAAATTATATTATTTTGGGCATAATTTTAGTTTTTTAAAATTGAGTCTTCCTATTTTAAAACAGAGTATGTACTTCCATATATCCAAGGCTTTTGTTGTTGTTCCTTGGTGAAATTGTAATATTTTCATCATATTGGACCTATACATTACTTATTAAGCTTGCTCTAAAATAGCATGTCTTTTCTACTAGTACCATAAGGTTAATTTTTCTTCCTTTAACTTTCTATTTGTTTCTTTTTTTTTTTTTTCTATTTGTTTCTAAAGCTTGTGTATATTAATATTATAATAAACCTTTTTTTTTTTTTTTTTTTTGCTGTGCCACGTGTCTTGCGGGATCTTAGTTCCCTGACCAGGGATTGAACCCAGACTGGTAGTGAAAGTGCCAAGTCCTAACCACTGGACCGCCAGGGAATTCCCATCAACCATCTTTTTAGATTTACTTTTTATTTCTAAATGTTTTTAGTTGACTTATATGGGTGATTAGATATACAATATATAATGTACAAATATAATAATATTTCCCCTTTTCCAATATTTACATCATATGTTTCATTCTCTTGTAAAACTTTATCCAGAATAATGTTTAATAGCTTTTCCTTTTCAAAATAGTAATGGGAATGTCTTTAGTATCTTACCATCAATCATGGCCGTGATTTGAGTTTATAAAATGTATTTATATCGCGTCAGGAAAATCTCTACTTTTTCAATTTCTGCAAAGGTGTTTAAAATGGAGGTTGAATTTATTTTCCCAATATGCTTTTGACTTTTATCAAAATGAACATATTTGCCCTTATTAACTTTTTTATAGCTGAAATATTTTAGTAAACTTCCTGTTTTTGAACCATCTTTGCAATTCTGAAATAGACCTGACTTGATCACAGTGTAACATTGTATTCATTTACTCCTGAACTTATTTTGGTAATATTTCCTTTGTGAGGGTTGTATCAATAATCACATGAAAAAAAAATGATCTTTTCTTTCTTTTCTGAAATGCTGTTTTCAGGCTTTTTTTTTTTTTTTTTTAAAGAAAAAAATTATTTCTTCTTGTGTACAGTATTAGAAATATCTTTCTGGAAGACTTGAAAAAAGCACTTAAGCAAATTTCTGGGGCTGCTTCCTTTTTGGTATTTGGCTGTTTGATGACTTTCTCAGTGTTTGTTCTTGGTAATTTATCTGATTAGATACTATGTATTTTATTTAAATTTAGATAATATCTAATTTCCTAAAAAATCTTTAATTTCATTCATGTTTTCAAAGTATTTTAAAAGAAGTTTGGAAAAATATTCATTTATTATTCTTCCAATTTCTTTTTTTTCCCCTCTCAGGGGCTGTTTGATCTGTTCTTATTTCTGATTTTGTGCATTCACCTTTCTTTATTATACTGATCCCTTTACTTCTTTATTTTTTTATAATCAGCACTTAATTTATCATCCTTTTTAAATTTAAAAATTTTAAATTTGTTTGGAATTGTTTGTTGCTCTTTTCCTACCTTTTCAGTTGAACAGTTCTCAAGTATTATTGTTTAGCTATAAAGTAGTTTAAGGCCATGCACTTTCCTCCAAACACATTTTTAATATGCATCACAAAAGTCAATGCAATCACTATTTTCTAGGTATTCTGTACTTTTACTTTTGTTTTATTTTAGACATGAGTTATTTATAATATATATTTTGCTTATTTTGTTTAATTTCCATGTCATCGAGTACACTAGTTTCTATTTTTGCCAATGCTTTCTAGCATAATTATAGTTTGGTTAAAAAAGAAAGAATGTGCATTATCTCCTTTTGGTTTCACTCTCACTGAGGATTTTCTTTGAAGCTAACATATGGTCAATTTTTGTAAATATTTTGTAACCAATTAAAAGTAAGTTCTATTCTCTATTTTCTGGGACTAAAGTGTGGTATATACTTATTAAAGCAAATTTATTAATTATATTATTCAAATTCTCTAGGACCCTTTTATTTTAATTATGATTTGTTGGAAGTGAAATCTAAAAAATCTGATCAAACGCATAATTAGAGAGAGGAATATGACTTAAAAAACTACCAAGACACACAGTGCTAAATTGTTAAAAAATGTTATTGAAATATAATTGACATATAACATTATATTAGTTTTAGGTGTACAACATAATGATTCAATATTTGTATACATTGCAAAATGATCATCACAATAAGTCTAACTAACATCCACCACCATGAGTAGTTACACATCTTTTTGTTCTTGTGATAAGAACTTTTAAGATCGACTCTTAACAAATTTCAAATATGCAATACAGTATTATTATTAACTATAGTCACCATGCTATACATTACCTTCCCACGACTTATTTATACCTTTCACTTATTATAGTACCCTCAAGTTCTAACCATGTTGTCACAAAAGGCAAGATTTAATTCTTTTTATGGCTGAGTAATATATCCCAGTGTATACATTACCACATCTTCTTCATCCATTCATTTATTAATGGACACTTAAGTTATTTCCATATCTTGGCTACTGTAAATAATGCTGCAAGGAACATGAGAGTGCAGATATCTCTTCAAGGTATTTATTTCATTTTCTTGGGATATATACACAGAAGCAGGATTGCTGGATCAGATGGTAGTCCTATTTTTAGTGTTTTGAGGAACCTCCATACTGTTTTCCATAGCAGCTGTACCATTTTACATTCCTAGCAACAGTATAAAAGGGGAAAAATCAAATATGTCCTAAAATTATATGTCTTCTGAAATATGAACTAACGATCTGTCCTATGTATGTATGTACTCAGAGATCTTAGGGGCACATTTTGAATTAATATTTTTCTCAGGTAACTGGATGCTTTGTCAAAGACAAACCCAGAAACAGTCGTCTCAGGAAGCATCTACAGGTTGGTAATCAATATCTATTGGTGCAAAGAAGAAAGAGCCAGGCTAGACACTTCTCCTAGGGTTCTCGATGTTCTTTGCTAGAGGCAAGGCTTGCTAAACATAGCCCTTTCTGTCCTAGTTTTCCTGGAGACAATCTGATCATTAGAATCTTATCAAACAACCTACTACTCTAAACTTTTAAAGCATGACCTTGCTCTGAAATACCCACGAGGAAAAAAACAGTTCAAATATAGGTTCAATACTTCTCCCTAATATTTATTTTATTTTTTTCAACAGAGTTAATTTGGGTTAAGATAGATGATATAAGTAGGATTTAAACATGGAGCTTCATTAAAGTACCATCATTGTCCGTAACAGAGAACAGCTCTCCAGATGCATAGATGGAAACATGATGATCACACAGACAGCTCATTTCCATCAGTGAAAGCATAGCTTCCTCTCTGGGTCTTTTTGTGTGGATATGTGTTTCAAATCTTTTCAAGAACTGCCAGCATGCTCTGTCTTTGATAAAGGACTACAAAGTGGAGCTGAAAAATATGACATGGATCCTGAAATGACAGTTGTCTAGGAGAGAACCAAACATCAAGGAAGATAGAGGGCCATTTCTTTTTGTTGTAAGACAAAGAAATTCTCTTCTTTGATGAAGGCTCAATTCTAGGTATTTTGTTTTAAAAAATAATATCCTATCACTGTGGCCAGAAGAGGTGCTTACAAATTGGATGACTCATTTCCTCAAAATGTCATGGAAACAAATTAGAAATGCACTATTTTGGGCATTACTATCTTTCCGCTCTTACCCATGCTGCCTATCCAGTAGTACTCCTGTGTTGGCTTTGCTAGAACATATCGAAAGCTGAGAGTTCTACAATGCGGCTGAGGACAATGATTCTCAAAATGCACTCCCCAAACACCTGTATCTGAATCACCTGTGTACCCCAACTCTATTGAAGTGGAATTTCTATAGCAATTGGCTCAGGAAGCAGTATTTTTTTTTTTTGTATAAATTTATTTATTTTTACTTATTTATTATTTTTGGCTGTGTTCGGTCTTTGTTGCTGTGCGCGGGCTTTCTCTAGTTGCAGCAAGCAGGGGCTACTCTTCGTTGTGGTGCACAGTCTTCTCATTGTGGTGGCTTCTCTTGTTGCAGAGCACAGGCTCTAGAGCACGCGGGCTTCAGTAGACGTGGCGCGTGGGCTCAGTAGTTGTGCCTCACGGGCTCAGTTGCTCCGTGGCATGTGGGATCTTCCCGGACCAGGGCTTGAACCTGTGTCCCCTGCATTGGCAGGCGGATTCTTAACCACTGCGCCACCAGGGAAGCCCAGGAAGCAGTATTTTTAACAAACCACCCAGATGATTCTCAGGCATATGGAAATTTCACAGCCTTTAGAGATTTTCTTCTCAAACCTCCCCTGACTTATAAATGATGACACTGTTACACACAGTTAAGTCAGTTAAAGTGGTTCAAAGAAAGTATTAGAATGGCCTCATGCCTTAGAAACTATGATTACATGTGCTAACTGGCAGCCATAAACCTAAAAACATTAACTGCATTTCAGGAAATTGTGCTCCATGGAAAAACTATTATTAAATCTCTTTTGCCTGTTGGATCCTCTTAAAGAGGTTTTTACTAGGTTTAAGTTATCCCTGTTCTGTTCTAGGTACTTGAAATACAAACATTTCAAGATTCCTGCTCTTGTGAAGCATATAATTCATCTTATGCTACACTTGAAATTATTATCCTTCCTAAAAATTGTATGTGAAATATTATGCATATGCACTTTTTATGAGGGCTAAGAGTTAGTATAAAGACTTCAATGGATCAAAAATGGGATAAGTTGCCCCCCCAAATGCATGGAGCCATTCCTGCTCTTTTAGAATGTCTCTGGGATGTAGGAGTTCAGAGTTAGATCTCTGATCTGGCTGTTTTATCTAGGAAGGCATTCTCTGCTCTCCTCTGTAACTCAGATAAAGGTTGACCTCTTCTGTCTGCTGAGTTCAGCTGCCTCTCCCATGCTGGGAGAGGAGAATTAATGCAGGTGTTTTAACACAAGGAAAAAAAAAATTTACTCACAGGAAAAAAAAAAAAAAATTAAGGTCATATCCTCTTGTCTTACATTCACTGCAACCTAGAAGAACCTCAGAATCCTAAATAATAGTAAGCCACACATGTCTACCGAATAGGATTGAGCAAAGGGCTGTTGTGCTGGGGCTGGTGATGAGGGTGAACACTGGCAGGCTGACACAGCTAAACATCCACACACACCTTGCTGTCTTACATTTTCTTTGTTTTTTAAAACAGGTCAGCTCTAGAGGCTAGAGAAAGCCTGATGGTGATGAACGCTGTAGTAGGTTGAATATTGGCCTCCCAAAGATATCAACTCCTAATCCCTACAATTTGTGAATTATCTTATTTGAAAAAAGGATCTTTGCCGTTGTAATTAAGTTAAGGACTTTGAGGTGAGGAGATTATCTTGGATTATCTGTGTGGGCCCATTAAGTACCATCACAAATGTCCTTACAAGAGAAAGGCAACAGAAGACAACAACACAGAAGAAGGCAACATAAAAATGGAGGCAGAGATTGTAGTGATGCAGCCACAAAGTCAGGAATGTTGCAGCAGCCGCCAGCAGCTGGAAGAGGCAAGGGAAGATTCTCCCCTTGACTTCCCAGAGAAAGGATAGCCCTCCTGGATTCTGGACTTCTGGCCTCCAGAACTGAGACAGAATAAATTTCCCTTGTTTTATTTAAGCCACTAAATTTGTGGTAATTTACTAGGACACTAATATAGTTGCCATGCTCCATACCATGTGCCCACGGGGGTGTACTAATTCTCTAGGTAGCCTGATTCAACCTTAGAGGAGAGTTTTCAAAATCCTTTACTTGTTCATGTATCTTTACAACAAGGCTCTAATTACCTGAGTAACTATACTTTTCTGTTTCTTAAAACATAAAATAGTCCAAGACACTCTGTCTGTGAGCTTCTGTTTTCTACTCTTCAGCAACTTCTCAGATCGTTTCCTTCATCTGGCCAGTGTGCACTTGAAGAACAAAAACTACTTGTAGTAAACATTTCTGTAATATCAATACTTAATCAAATTAATATGATTTCAAAGCAGGAATAAAATGTTTTTAGAATTTTAAAACTTATTTTGATTTATGTGTGCCACTATTTCCCTCCAAAAAGTTAGTGGAACTAAAAATTAAGGCATTAAATGAAAGACTAGTATTTTAACAAACATATTGGAATTTATACCCATGTGACAGATTGAATATGGCACAATTTATTTGTAGTTCCTCCCATTAAAAGGTGAAATCTATTCCTAGTCCTTTGAATTTGGGCTAGCCTATGACTTGCTTTGACCTAAAGAGAATATGGCTTCTTTTTTTTTGAGGTATAATTGACATATAACATTCATCAGACTAGTTTTGGATGCACAAAATAACGTTATGTGTATATATCACAAAATGATCACCACAGTTAAGTATAGTTAACATACATAGTTACAAATATTTTTCTTCCTTGTGATGAGAACTGTTAAGTTCTGCTCTCTTAGCAACTTTCAAATATGCAATACTGTATTATTAATTATAGTCACCATGCTGTACATTACATCTTTATGACATATATTTCACCAGAGTGAAAGCATATGAGTTCCAGCTTTTGAGTCTCAAGAGATCTTACAGATTTTCCCTGTACCTTCTTGGAGCACTGCCCTGTGATTAGCATGCAAGGAAGCTGGTCCAGCCTACTGGAGGATGAGAGTCGCTGTGAAGAGAACTGAGCATCCTTCCTTTAGAACTGCCAGTCATGTCAATGAGTCTCATGTATCTTTCAATCCAGAGGACTCTCCTCTGAATGCCACCCTATGAGTGAGCTGGGGTAAAACCAGCAAAAGAATCATCTGAGCATCTCACAGAATTGTGAGAAATAATTTTTTTAAAAGCCACTAAATCCTTGGTTTGTTATGTAGCAAAAGAGAACGGATGCAACATCCAAGGAGTGTTTTCCTTCACAGAAATTTCCCTGTGAGACTGCCTTCAGGTTCTATTTAGAAGGCACACCCCCTGCTATGGACTGAATTATGTCCCCCCAGAGTTCATATGTTGAAGTTCTAACTCCAATACCTCAGAATGTGACTGTATTTGGAAATAGGGTCTTTAAAGAGGTAATGAAGTTAAAACGAAGTCATTAGTGTGGGCCCTAGTCTAATGTGACTGGTGTCCTTATAAGGTAAGAAAATTTGGACAGACATGTACAGGGGGAAGCTGTGAAGACACAGGGAGAAAACAGCCATCTACAAGCCAAGGACAGAGGCCTGGTACAGATATTTTCCTCATGGCCCTCAGAAGAAACCAACCCTGCCACCTTGATCTTCGACTTCTACCCTCCAGCGCTGTGAAAAAATAAATTCCTGTTGTTTAAGCCACCCAGGCTGTGGTATTTTTATTACAGGAGCCCTAGCAAACTAATACACCCACCCATGCCCCCTCCCTCATGCACACACAAATACAAGCTTTGTTACTCCTTCAAAAAATGAAAAAACACTAAAGTAAAAATGGTTTTGCCAAACTTGAATATCCACCTTTTTTTTAATAGACGTGGCTTACTCTCAAAGAATGCAGATTTGCTTCTGTTAGGGCAATCCAAATAACATGCAAGAGACTCTAGAAGCAATTTCCAAGGGAAGAGCTCCCTAAATATTTTGAACAATGACAGCATAATTAGAAAATATACTGCTTCCTTTGGTTAGCACATCACAAGAGAGAAGCCCTATATATATTTTTTCAAACAAATATCATTATTCTTTTACTGCTACGTTATTTAATGCATTTTACCTTGTTCCTCATCTGGAACATGTTTTTGGGGTAGCTCTAGTCTATGCAAACCTCTACATTAACCAGGGAATAGTGTGGTCTTGGAGTTAAACAAATGCTCTCTGACAACAATGCCTCAGGTTCTTTTTATGAGTCCATTTAATCTAACACAGTTCTTCCTTCCCAACTATAGGCCTCCACCCCTCCCCCACTCTGGCATTGTTAGGTAAGTAGGAAAAAACTTTAATAGCAAAGAAGATAATAAAAAATAAAACGAATTTTATTGTCTGAATTGATGGGAAAAGAAAGAGTGCCAATTAGACAAAAAACCTTAATAAAGAACGGATTAATTTCTGCATTCTCAAGTGGTTTCCATTTCATTGCCCCCCTTGCTGTTTCTCACAAGATATATAAGTAAATGAAAGAGTTAGGGCTACACATTTAATAACTGTTGTTTGTTAAAGCATAGAGGTACAATTTCCTGACACTTCCCTGCCAATTAAACCTCAGGGAAATGACGCTTCCATTTTGTGTGAATCTAGAGTAATGACAGTCACTATATTAAAGATTTATGTCAAAACAACCAAAAATTTGACTTTAGTTTTTTAGTTGGTAGAGTACTAGATAAGACAACCCTGTTTATATTCCCTTTCCCTTGACTGTGCTTGGTTTGTCTGTAAAAATCAGAGCTATTCCTTTCTAAGACAATGGCCTAGAAAGCTCAAAGAATATTAGCTCTGGGAAGAATTATAATAGTAATTCTTTGGCCTACTCAGCCAAACACAAATCAACAAGTCTTTCTCTAAGTTAGAAGTGTCTTTCTCTAAATGCCCAGGTTAATATCTAATTGTCTCTACATGGTATAAAATGGCAAGGTTGTCATGACAACTGGGTGGAAAGTTTAGCTAGAATAATGTTTTCTTTTAAAAGAATGAAGCAATTTCAAGCTTTTTAGTGCTATATGGAATTATAAAAATTTCTTTATATCCACGTTTTTAGATTGCAGGAGGTGATTGATCGTTTTTTAAAAACTGGCTTTAGATTCCTTTAACATGTTTTTTAAAAAGTGTGTTTCTTTTTCTTTTCTTTTAACTTTTTTTTATTTTTTATTTTTTTCTGGTAGCATAATTCTACACTTGTGAATGAAGCAAATAGTTCTCTTGTGCATTAGTTCACTGGACCTAGAGCACCTGAAGAAAATGAATATTTAGCTACAATTCATTTGATAGGTATATTGTAAAACTATCCTAGAAATAAATCTCTGGTTCCTAAATGAAGAGAAACAATACTTTTGCTTTTCTACTTTGCAAGATAGAAAATGAGATGTATATCTTAACATTTTCAAATCCATGCCCACTAACAAGACATGGAATAGCTCTGATCCTTGGAAAGGAACACACATGGTTCTCTCTCTTTTTATTCTCCCTCTCTCTTTTTAATAAAATTTTCTTTCTTCTTTTTTGCAGAAACTCCTTTAATTAGAGTTCCTCATAACTGCATAATGATTTCTAGAGTGTTGCCTTTGGTCATTATATTTGACCATTCTGAACACAAAGCAGACAGAGTACTTTAGATAAACTAACTGCTATCTCTATAATGCTAGTGGTGCTTAGGGGTAGCCAAAGGAGAGGGATATTTTTCAGAATATTTATTTCTGGGAGCACTGGCCTCAAAGTGAGGGGAAATTCTTGTGAAAGCCTGCTATAAATTTTGGTATCACTGTATTTATCTTTCCTATTTCAAGACTTAGTAGAGAAAGGCTCATAAATGAGAGTGAAATAGACTCCAGATTAAAGGGAGCTGGAATGGAAAATGACACCCATCGCAAAAACAGTGCAAGTGCTGGGTGCAGGGCTGGGATAGCCAATAGCAGAGGATGAAAGGGAGGGTCAGTGCAGAAGCAACAGAGTTTTCCCAGTAGGAATTTGGTGTTAGCTCCAATCTCAGTGCAGGTATCAGTACCAGGAGGTCCAGAATGAAGTAACCGGGGCATCCCAGCCCATGCTTTGCTGAAAAGGGCAATAAGATTTCAAGGGCAGAAATATAGAGAAAGAAAATATCAGAAAAATTTGTGTTAAGAGTCTGGCCACCAAACAGATTTAGGGGCCGTGTTCCTACCCTTCAGACAAAAACTGATAACAGAATGTCAAGGCCCAAGTTATAAAAAGACTGAGCTCTCTGGTGCTTATGTCTACTTATTTGTTCAAAACCAGAAACCTAGTAGACAGCTTTGATTTTCCCATCTTCCCTCATCTTCTACGTTCAGTCCTTTACATATACCGCTGATACAAATACTCAGTCCCTCAATATTTCCAACCCACTATATTCATTGCCTAGGACTCTTAAAACAGAAACACTGATTCCACTTTTTCTCTTTGCTCATGTGTCCTCTACACAATAGTCAGAATATTTTTTTAAAAAACATAATTCAAGTCATTTAATGCCCCTATGTAAGTATCTTCAGTGGCTTCCCACTGCATTTAGAATGCAAGCCAAACTTCCCTTCGTAAATCTCCAACTTTGTCCTCAACCACTTCCCCTGGCTCCCTGTGCTGATAATCACGCTCTCCTCCTTTGTGTTCTTACAACTGGGATGTTGCTGCGTCAGCAAATGGGGCTAAGAAGTCCAGCCATGCAAAAAACCAGAACTGTGTAGGTTGGGAATAAGGCAGAGCCTGACTCCATCTGAATGTAGACTTTTATTCCCTCTTCCCCTGTCACCCCAGCTGTGGGGTTGTATAATAATTATTCTGCCAATGTCCCCAGAAACATACAAGCCTATGAAGTGACACGGATACAGGGAAAAGGACCTCATAGCTGTAATCTGTTTTATGGAAAAGAAATGGTCCAAGCTAGAATCCTACGGTCTCTACTGAATCTTGTGCCAGAATCTCAGCGGTGCAATTCGCTAACTAAAGTCATTTGAAAGACTCCCACTTAGGAAGAGTGGATTCAAAATGAAGGCAAGGGAGATGAAGGCAAGGAACACAGTGACTAGAGGAATCAGGAAACAAATGTAAACGTCTCCCCACCGTGCTTTGGGGCTAATCACAAAAACCAGGAGGACCCCTGTTCCTGCAGGCATCATTGCTTTGAAGAAACTTAAGTATATGGCAGAGCAATTAGAAGAAGTACATGGAGAGCATTGCAAGTGCCCCCCTCACTACCTTAATCAAAATATTTCCCTTTTACAAGGAGCTCATTTAGAGAAGAAGTAACGAGCTAGCGTTACCTCGATTCTCCAGGGTTAGTATTGTGTCACGTGAGCCTGCAAGTACTTCTTGCTTTAGTTCCAGCCTCCTATTTCCTCACTGCCTAGAGTAGACAGGGCTGTCTCTTAGAAGATGAAATATATTTGCAAATTAATTAACTTTGTCCAGCAACTGGAGAATTAGATTTCTGTTAAGGGTTCTGTCTGAGTGAGAGATTCTCAAGACATTGAAGGAATTCAATACCATTGTTTTTTTTTTTTCTTTTTACTTTTCCTACCATAGGATCATACAGCTCTCACTGTTCCACTTCTTTCATCCGTATTCCATTATGACCACATTTCACCTACAAAGCCAGTGGAATTTGCTTTGGTAGATGACGACTCTTGTGAGGATTTTTAATCTCTATAAACTCCTTATCAATTCATTACAAAACCAAGAAGCTAATAAACATTAGGTTGAAGAGTAGGAGGCAGCTGTATTAGAACAGCACTTTGTAAGGATTTTCTTTCCTTGACTGGCTCTTTGTTCTGATTTTGAAATGCACAAGGAAGAGGTCAGTAGAATATAAAATGGAGACAAGAGTTTACAGAATCTTGGATGTGCAATGTAAGCCCATTAAAGGATTTTTGCAATTAAAAATCTCAGGCAGGAAAATAGCATTTCTGGTTCTCTCTTGACCAGTATAAAAGCACAACTGTATACTAATGTGGACATGTCTATCTTCACCTTGGATTTAAAACAATATGTACAAAGCACTATTTTAATGATGATGGCATGTACAGTCTTAGGGGAGTATTACCCTAATGAAAACAGAGAAAATGGGAAGAGTATTTCAAGGACATGTTTACTCAGATAATGGTTAAAAATGAGGTCCTGAAACATTATTCTTTTCTCTTTATTTTTTTCCCTCTCTCTTTTTTAAAACAAATATCACACAGTGAATGTACCAAAGAATCATGACTTATGCCTATTATCTTATATTCTTAATAACTTATTTCTAGCAAATGAACAAGTAAGCAAAAAATATAATCACTAGGAGACCATATTCAAAATGGTGAATATGTGCATGGGACTCATTTATAAACAAACAGCATACAACCGTCAGACATTCAGGGTGAAGAAGAAAAATTGAAAATTAAAATATTTGTGTGTGTGTGTGTTCATTTTAATTTAATATTGTTGGAAGCAGAATGAAAACAATATAAAGAAAGAATCATAGAGTCAAAAACCTGCTAAACCATATATTAACGCATATATGTGGAACCTAGAAAAATGGTACAGATGAACCGGTTTGCAGGGCAGAAATTGAGACACAGATGTAGAGAACAAACATATGGACACCAAGTGGGGAAAGCGGCAGGGGGAAGTGGGGATGGTGGTGTGCTGAATTGGGCAATTTGGATTGACATGCATACACTTATGTGTATAAAATTGATGACTAATAAGGACCTGCTGTATAAAAAAAATAAATTAAATAAAATTCAAAAATTAAAAAAGAAACAAAAAAACCCCTGCTAAATAGAATTGAATTTGAGCCTCTTGAAGATGAGAACAGTATCTTTCTATTTTGTACATCTAGGGTCAATTAAGGTGCCTAAACTACTGCAAACATTCAGTACATATTTGAATGAAGGCAGAAAAGCAGTACATCCTTGGTAGAAGGTTCGGTGGACAGCAATTCTTCTTTTTTTTTCTATTCTTATAGAATCTTTCTCAAACTTAAGGGATATTCAGTAGTTGAATCATTAAGATCAACTTCTTGGTATTATGTTAGTCAATTATTTCAGGAAAATGTTGAAACTAAACAGTATAAAGAGTTGTCTACCATTTCTTAATGATTCCCAAAGACACAACCAGGTAAATCTTGTAGCCTCTCCTGAACTAAAGAAAATGAGGCCACTCTAAGAAAAGTAAAGCTTCAAAGTCCCAGAGAATGGTGATTTAAAGCAATGTTTCTCTGTGCATATGTAGATAAATGGCTGAATGGCAGCAGGAGTGATGTACTGCTGAAATTACCCACTCCAGGATGAAATATGACACTCTTCTTCTGACACTAAATACGTACTATCATTTTTCTAAAACTCATTTTTTACTGTTTGATTCATATGGTTCTTCCATTTGGCAAAAGAATATTTTGTCTTAGGTAAAGTCACCTGAATTTTACTAGCTTTATATGCCAAAAGTTTTCTTTATAAAATGAATATACATTGTTTTGCTAAATACTCTATTCTACCTCAGCATTCCAAGAGTGGCAAGTAATCTGTGAATTCTGTATCACCATCATTGATTCTAATCTATGATAGGGTATAAATTTAATGAGAAAAATAACTTGTAAATATCCCTTGTTATGTGCTTTCTTATTGCTTAAGCAGATTTCTCTCCTTGTTCCCCATCTACCATTACACCTAAGCCCTGATGTTTAGTGTCCCTGGGAAATGAGAAGATAAAACTTCAGCAAGTTCCTTCCAGACAGGAAAAGGAAAAGGAGAGATGGTCCCCCTTCAGCTGGTGGACTACGGAAGGAGAAGAAAAAGTAGGCAAGCTAGAGAAGTGGCTTCCAACGTTAATGTGTGGAAAAAGTTATAGAGAAATCTAGAATCAGTAGATATTTTGCCCATTTTCTTCACTATTTTTTGCCTGGGAAGAGAAAGCTGTGCTGGAAAGCCTTGGTCCAATTCAGGGAAGTAGTAATGATCTGGTGAAGAAAATTGGCTAAAGAGATGGAACTGAGACAGGGCTCCCCATCTCTTGTACATGGCATGCAAGGGGCCCAGGCATTTCTATGGGTTCTGTTGAACTGACATGAGGGTGTTGTGAGGGCAGATAAATTACCAGAGGCCCAGGGTTGGAATGAAGAAGCAGAGGGCTAGGACCAGGGTCCAGCAGTCCCTGCCAGCACATCACTCCCAAAGGCCATGCAGGACCAGAGAGTATATCTAAGCCCAGACCAGATCAACCACCCGATTGCAGGAATAAGCTCCACTATTGACATTCAGGCTCATTCCAAAACTCAACTTCCTGCCTTTCACTAGCAGCCAGATGCCCTGGTCGGCTGCCACAGGAGAAAGCGATGTGAATGGCACTATTTGTCTAAAAGATACCTGGATGGATATGCAAAACAGACAGTGTTGACTGGAAGAGACAAAGAGACTTAATGGTTAAACATACACCTCTTCCCCACTCCACCCTAACCTCAGTCTACTGAGCATGGAGAAGACTGGGAGAAATATTAGAGGAATTACAGAAAATTAAAGAAATAACATTTCTTATCGTCATCTGAGTAATAGTGTGTAAATTTCCCAATCAATTCAACACAATCGTACTATCATATAAATGCAAACTATTCTTTCAACGAGTGCTTTTGCCCTTGAGTTCCTTGAACAGCATCCTGTTCCCCTTATGTTTCGAGAAGGTTGTCAGCATTTCTTCATCACAACTCAACAAAGCACCAGCTGTCATTATCACGTTCAGATATGAAGAAGCAGAACCCCTTTGCGGTCTCCCTCCTTCTCTTTAATTCTGGATCACAGGGAAGGGAAGATCCACCACCACCACATGTTGGCTTCAGAATCACAGGTATCTTTTTTTTTTTTTTTCCCTAAAAATTAACTATCTTCTAGGAACCACATTATTTTCTCATGAGCTGTTATCAATTTCTCCTCCTCCTCCTCCTCTTTTTTCTAGTCTTGACTTTTGTTTCCTCTCCCCTCCCCCAACTCAAAACATAAACTTTAATGAAATTTCATGCTCAGCCAACTTCTTTATGGCCACTTAAGAAGCATCAGTGAGGTTATATACCTGCTCTTGGGAGCACTGCTGCCTGTCTCTTATTGCATGTGGGTGGCAGCGAGTAAAGAATGGTAAAGCTCTAAGCAACAGATCCCTTCCACCCTGGAACTTGCTCTCTGTCCAGCACAAAAAATCCCATCCTCGTATACAAAGAATAAGAGAGAGTGACTTCTGAGCTTCTGTATTGGACTCTGCAGTTTAAAATTTCCCTGTGACTTTATTCATTCATTCATTCATTCAATCTAATTCATAATCTTGCTTCATTCTTTGATTAATCCTTTGTTCTTGGTTCCTGCTACTAATTTTTTAAAACAACTTTTAGTTTCAACATGCTGCATCTTTTGCATAAGTGCATCCTTCTCTGCATCTTTCCTTACAGGACCTTTTACATCCAAAACAAGATACCTCTATAGTTCTGTGACTTTTTAAACATTAGCATGTCTCTTCATTTTTTTTTTCATAATCCTTGAAAATAGTGCATGCAATAAACCTCACAGTCAGATATATGGCTCATACTCTAGTAACATTTAAATGCAGAAAACAATTTTATATCACATATTAAACTATTTGTATTTTAAATTTCTTTTGCCTAGGTTAAGCTCACTTATCAACCCTGTGTGTTGTGGTATATAAAGATGTTAATTGCATTATGCTGCTAGTGGCATTATGGTTTTAAACCAGTGGGTTTAAGAGCAAAAATTAGGATTATGTTTTATCAATGGCTGGGTGATCTTCAACAAGTCACTTAACCTTTTTTATAAGCAACACCATCACGGCAGCTTCTTTTTTTTTTTTTAATTTTATTTATTTATTTATTTATTTATGGCTGTGTTGGGTCTTCGTTTCTGTGTGAGGGCTTTCTCTAGTTGCGGCAAGTGGGGGCCACTCTTCATCGCGGTGCGCGGGCCTCTCACTATCGTGGCCTCTCCCGTTGCGGAGCACAGGCTCCAGACGCGCAGGCTCAGCAATTGTGGCTCACGGGCCCAGTCGCTCCGCGGCATGTGGGATCCTCCCAGACCAGGGCTCGAACCCGCGTCCCCCGCACTGGCAGGCAGACTCTCAACCACTGCGCCACCAGGGAAGCCCACTTAACCTTTCTGAGTCTTAATTTCCTCTGGAAAACTAACAAGGTATTACTTTTACTAACAACTTCTTCACAAGACTGTTGTGAAGGTTAAATAAGAAAGGGTGTGAGCTCTTTGAAATAACAAAATATGGAAAAGCAGAGTTCTTTTTGATCATATCACCCTTAAAAAAGGCAAGAAACCACAGAGACTGAATTACAAATTCAGAATAAGAGAGAACTACTTCTTCTGAATAGTATTAAGTCATGAATGCATTTTTTAGATGTTTATTTTTGCCTGTGACCAGACCTGCATCACCTTAATCAGGACGCCTAGACTGTATTTCCCTATTAGTAAAAAAATATCAAAAGATATCATATGAAGGAAGAAGTTATAAGTTGAGCATATTTTATGCAGTATATGCTGTAAGTTTTGTGTGACATCTCTCAAAAGCTTCTTCTCCACCTAAGAGTTCTCCTTGCTGCCCTGTACCTCTTAATATAAGAGTAAATTAAATAGTAAAACAAATACAATCAAACAATTTAGAATTAAGTAGCCCCTGTTACATGCCTTGCTTTTTAGGATAGAGAAGCAGCATAAGGTAAGATGTCTATTATCAATGAGTCTACATGCTATTAAAAATTATAAAATAGTATAATCTCAGGGATCTTAAAGTTCTTTAAATAAGCCAATCTAAGACATGACTCCCTTCTAGAATAGGACCCCTGATCCATTGTTCAGCCAACTCTTAGATACCTACTGAGACAGGGATATTATTACCTCACAAGCCAGCCTATTTCCCCTTTTGGCTGCTCTGAATGAATTTTCCTTACGTTAATGTTCCCAGTAGCATGCACCTCTCCATCTAAATTCTACCCTTTGAGGTTAGACATTTAAAAGCTTTATCGTGAAACTGATGGGTGAATGCACTAATTGTTCACAGAAGGGAAGGGGGAAGCCAGGACTGTAGCAGGTAATGAAAGCTTAATCTGGGCTTAGAAGAATGCCCAGGATTTAAATAATTAAAGGGGAACAACACATAATCCAATACAGGGAAGAACACAGTTAAGGCTCAGGGACAAAAATGAAGGCAAGAGGCTCAGGGATCTCCTCTCTCAGGACAACTTGCGCTTTGGAAGGAGCTGACTGCACAGATCAACACTTTGGTTAGCAGTGAGGACCGGGTCTAAGAACGGTAAAGATGGCAGTACTTCTGCAAATTTCACTTGGCCCCTAAACTCTCCCTCTGAAAAAGAGGGTGACATTCCATATTTTTGGAAGTCCAGAAATACTTCAGAGTGGAATATTCTGCGTTAGGTAGTAATTTCGTATAATGCCACCCACCGAGATTTGTAGCAGCCCTGTATTTTTACACACCAGGGAACAATTAGGTTGTATATCTGGTCCTATGATTTTGATAAACTTAAGACAGTAATGAGTCACAGTTGTGGTTATGGTAGGCTGAGAAATGCAGATTTGCATAGCTCCTGAGGGGAGAGTTGGGGTAAGTCACATCCTACAGAATAGTTCTCACCTGATGACCAGTGCTGAGACCCAGAATGTTAGTGAATTTTCAGTAGCAGTGACCAGCAGGTCTGTATCCTAGAAACTCAGGAAGCATTTACAGTGTCTAGGGATATGTACACATTTTAAAATTCAGAGTAAAGCAAAATACTACTGACTCATAGAGCAAGGAAGAGATTGCCTCATATGAACTACAAAGATAAGAATTACATCCCTATTTTAACCCATACTCTGTCTTCCAAACCATTCTTGAATTGTTTTGGCAATTTTTCCAATCATCTCAGAAAAGGCTTTCTAATGTAATATTTTCCCTCCTAGACCATGAAATTTGCACCTTCTGAAGATACACACAAGTCTTATTAGGTTCAGGAGACTATGATAAACTCATCTTTTACCCAACATATCCCCGCCACCCCCCCCCCTCCAAAAAAAGAGAAAACCTACAAGAGGTGTGGAGTTAAAGTTGACAGGTTGACAGCTTGAAAACCCAATGGAAAAATTGTTTAGAATGGTTTATTGCACAACATAGGTTTAAGAAGATAAATCTTTCTGGATGTGATAAGTGTACCACCATTCCCTATAACTTTACTGGCCCCAATATTCTGGCTGTGAAATTAATCAATATTCTACTATGATAAGGAGCTTCAAGTTCTCTATTTGATGAGTTGTAATACTCTGTAGAATGGAGAGATTTATATCTTAGAACTCAAAACATGAGAGCAAACATTTTTATTTGCTTATATGTGTTTGTTTTTCTTAGTATTTTTCACTGGCAGTAAAATATGTAAATATTATCACATAGCACGTGGTACTAAAAGAATACACGGACAACAGTTGGTATTTCAAATTATTCAGGATTCTGTCTTGATTCTATAATAGGAGGTTGAGTTTGTGACTGTATTAGGAGTAGATGTAAAGTAGGTGATATGTGATAAAGAAGAGGACTTTGGGTCAGGAGTTGGATGAGTGGCTTACTAACAAGAGTAGCCACCATTTCTTGAAGGCTCACTATATGCCAGGCACTGTGTAGTTTCCAGACGTCATCTTGTTTAAACCTCAAGACAACTCAGGAGGTAAATACCGATATGTCCCTAATGTACAAAAGAGAAACCAAGGCTAAAGTGATTAAAATAGAACTCCTTTGAGGTCATCCAGCTATAGAGTTGGAGTCAGACTTCAATTCCAGGTTGTCAGACCCTAAAGCCCTCACTTTTACCTCTCCTGTAATCACTGAATCTTGTCATTTGCTTACTGTGTGACTATTATCCTTCCTGTGCCTCTATTTCGTCATCTGTTTAATGGGGATGATATAATAGCAGCCCTGTTCAATCCATACAGTTGAAGTGGTAAGGAAATAACATTGTATACATGAAAGTGCTTTGTTAACCATAGAACAGAAAGATGTTTTAATACTGCTGCACTGACACAGAGTCTGTCATACAGAGTGAAGTAAGTCAGAAAGAGAAAAACAAATACTGAATGCTAATGCATATACATGGACTCTAAAAAAAAAAAAAGTGGTTCTGAAGAACCTAGGGGCAGGATAGGAATAAAGACAGATGTAGAGAATGGACTTGAGGACATGGGGAGGGGGAAGGGTAAGCTGGGAGGAAATGAGAGAGTAGCATGGACTTATATATACTACCAAATGTAAAATAGATAGCTAGTGGGAAGCAGCCGCATAGCACAGGGAGATCAGCTTGGTGCTTTGTGACCACCTAGAGGGGTGGGATAGGGAGGGTGGGAGGGAGACGCAAGAGGGAGGGGATATGGGGATATATGTATATGTATAGCTGATTCACTTTGTTATACAGCAGAAACTAACACACCATTGTAAAGCAATTATACTCCAATAAAGATGTTAAAAAAAATACTGCTGCACTTTTTATTATTTCACTAAAGTAAAATGAGGAGGTTTTGCAAGTTGAAAGTTCATTCTTCTTTGACCAATTCTTAATACAAAATGATCTTCTGAGGTTTCTGTCAAGTTCTGTTGATATGTGGTATTAGCCACCCACAAAGTAGGTACCTGAGCATGTGGAGTGATTCCCGGGGCACCTCCTTCTGTGGCCTACAGATGTCTGAAATATCACAGGGGAGCTTAGGGCAAATCTCAGGAAGGCTTAAGACAAATAGAGGAGTGGCCTCTAAAAGCAAATCAAAGAGCTGGGATTCAACTGGTACTAGAGAAATATATTAGTTGTAAAAATACTGGAAAATTTTGACTTCAACTGCAGAAATAAAGCCACTGTCTTGAGTCCCCTGGTGCCTTTGCCCCATCCCTACTTCTCAGCTGTGGTCACCACAACCCCTCCCCTGGGACCTCCCGGACCTCCCATGCTCCAGCAGCTAAACTAACCTTGGGCCCAGCAAGGGGGTCTTTGGGGCTCTGGACTGAAACCACCTCTATTCTGATTAGTTGGTCCTCAAGCCACTCTGGCTGTTAAATGTTTTTAATATGAACTCTGGAAATATTTTTGATGAAAAGTAACATTTCTAACCTTATCATTCGTATGTTTGCATAATATTATGAATAAGAGTTAGTAGATTATTTTCATTGGTAGGGAGGGTAGCCGCTCTCCAAGCCTCCAAGCTGTCTCTGTTAGCACTTTCCCAAACTTACCCCTCTGGAGGTGTGTAAGGAGCATGCGGCTATGTATGAGCCTACTTGTTTGTTGCCTCTCCTCCTTGAGGGCAAGAACTGTTTTTTCGGACTTCCCTGGTGGTGCAGTGGTTAAGAATCCTCCTGCCAATGCAGGGGACATGCGTTCGAGCCCTGGTCCGGGAAGATCCCACATGCCATGGAGCAACTAAGCCTGTGTGCCACAACTACTGAGCCTGCGCTCTGGAGCCCGTGAGCCACAACTGCTGAGCCCGCGTGCCTAGAGCCCATGCTCCGCAACAAGAGAAGCCCCCGCTCGCCGCAACTAGAGAAAAGCCCGTGTGCAGCAACAAAGACCCAACGCAGCCAAAAATAAAAATAAATAAATAATAAATAAATTAAAAAAAGAAAAAAGAACTGTTTTTTCCCTAGTACCTAGTACAGGGGCTCAAACAGTGGAGACGGTGAGATAAAGCATTAACACTGGGACAAGAGAATGGGGAGGATGCAGGAGAAAAGACCGTGTGTGAACAGGGGAAAACAGCAGGCCTACTGACGTTGTCCTAAATGCAACCCAGCTAACCTTACGGCCAGAGGTGGAACTCCCGATTTTCTGAACATTTTTAGACAATCTACTTCTGTGCATATTCTGTGTTAGTATAGATTCAGTTAAACATTCCTGTTGCATACCATAATTGAGAAACCTTGGGGTTTGCCTCAGATGTATTGAAGATAGCACAGGATTAAATAACAGACAGACGTGAGTTGAAATTCTGTTCCCACTTAGAAGGCATGTGATCTCTGGTAAAAAATAATAACAAAAACAAACAACAACAAAAACAAAACAAACAAACAAAAAACCCTGCTACTCACTGAGCTTTAATTTCCTCCCACGGAAAATGGGATTCATCATATACACCTAATTGTATGAGACTTCATGAAAACCAAAATGTGCAAAGAACTTTAAGTATTGTCTGGTCTTCAGTGAGTGATGGGTATCTTCTTTTTACATGGCACTTTAGAGTTAAACTTGTATATTATTTATTATAATATTAGGAATATTATTAGGAAAGCAATGAAAATTCACACTTTTAAAGAGAGGAACCTGAAACTCAGATTTATAAAGTGACTAACCCAAGATCATAGAGCAGTAAGCAGAAATGGCAGCACTGGAGTGATCTCCTGATGCCTCGTTTTGTGTGTTTTTGAGTCCGTGGGACTCTCATCTTACATTGTTTAGGGTCCTTCAAAAGAAAGTGGTAGAGTTTTGCTTCACTGGGACAGCAATCACACCCTCTACAACCCTGTGTCTTGCTACCTACAGAAGTTGTCTTCTGGTGTGGTGGAAAGGGCATATGATGCAAAAGCCACAAACAATGTTAAAGGTTGCACTCCCCTTGCTACAACTTTGTGATCCTGGGTGAAATGCATCTCTTCTTGGGGTCTTCATATCATCTCGAGATGGATGTGTCATGAGGATTAGTTCAGGTAGCATATATCCGAGAGGTGTGTGAATTCTGAATAACCACCTCAGTGTCTGTGATGTCACCAGCATCACCCCACATGGCACAGTGTGCATGCCTTGGATGACACAGGCTTCTGCTTACTGGGCATTCAGCTTCATCATAAAAACACAGGCCCTTTGTGGGCTGTGACTCTTACTTCTGATTCTAATGGGCAAGATTAAAGGACAGTATGAATTGCTTTTATCTTCCTGAAAATAATTACTTTGAGAATATTATTATGCCCTCTTGATACTAGAAGACCGAATGTGAACTAGGGGAGACTCAGATTGCAGAGATGCAACCTATTATATGGGAGACACATGCCAGTCGGGTTATTCACCATCCATTTTTACATGGTGTTACTGTTGCTGTCACACAGCTGCTGTGCTCTAGCCCGGTGTTCACATTGCAATGGGGGCAAAGAGGCTTCTAAGTATGCTAAATGCACTGTGCAGTAATTGCTAATTCAGTGTATTTGGATCCACTGGGGTTGGAAGCATTACCAAAACAGACATAGTGAAGCAGGTTATCATTAGGAAACTCTCTGACTTTTGAGGGAAAAAGGGATCTTATGAAGCAGTTGTTTTCTAATTTCACTACAGTGGAATTCAGTTCATTTCAGGAAAGCACTGTGCTGGGTGGTGAAGAGGGAAATAAAATAAATGCTAGTTCCTGGTCCTGATGTAATGTTTATTTTAGTGGAGAAAACACAATTGTATGAACAGAATTTTTCCATAGGTCCATCCTAGATCTGAGTGTTAAAATTCTGACAAAATCATATTTTGATACAGGTGATTTTGAACAGAACCTTTCAGTGTATTCACCTGGTTATAGGGAAAGAATCATACTTTCTCTTTGTAGCAGACACAGTCAAAGCCCCAAGCACAAGCTTCTTAGCCCATCTGGGGAGTCATCAGGGGCTGCCATGGTCAATACACTGACCTCGAACACATGCGTTTCTCTGCCTGCCTGCTTTGGCCCTAGGAATGTTCTTCCTACACGTGGGACAGAACAGTAGTGCAGGGAAGTTCATGCTCCTAGGAGTAATGCTCAAGCAAGGAGAGATGGGAGTTGGTGGAGAGATACTTCATTTTCCTTGCCTCTCAGTGGAACAGTTCTGGGGTGTATTCTACAGAGCCTCTCAGAGGTCTCAGCAGGACTGAGCCACCACTGCTCACAGGGCTCATGTGTTTCTTGATGGACTCCATGTTGGTTTGCACCCAAATACTTTTCCCAGAGCCATATTTGGGAACAACCCAAACTAAGCCACCTTTATTATCTTGAAAATAATTTTAGTTCTGAGAATTTAAGCCAATGTATATAAAGCCCACAGGTGCTCAGTAACTTACTGGTCTATATTTTTCATGTTTTAATCTCCTCAAGCATACTGTGTGCGTTCAGAGACTAGGCATTGAGTACTGATTCTCAGTTTCTGCTGCTCCTTGAACCCTGATGACTTCCTCCCTGCCACTGAATTACGCACTTACTAAAAGTCATCTCCCGAACACCCTAGAATTGTTTGGATTTTAACCCTATCACTTAGCTCACTTTGTGTTCCACCTGCCAACCTGGACCCGGTATCTTTGTCACCTTGCCTTTTACTTCTCTAATTACAGATTGTTCTTTTGGCACTGACCTTTGGTTTATAACTCTTCTCCTCTGCTAAAATATCAATTTGACATTCAGATTATTTCCAACTCTGGCCATTACAAGAAACACTCCAGTCCAAACGAGAACTGCTCCTAATCCTTCACACAGGTAACGCACCAAAGGTCACTGCCACAATGTATCCCCAGACCCCTGCAACTAGGCAGGAGTGTTTTGCTCAATATTTACTGATGACAATGTAAAGGAAAATTATGCCCAAATAATTGATATGCATGCTCTGGAAAAAATAGGCAAGCTTGTGATTTTTAGAGAATCAGGGAATTTCTAAAACCTATTTATGAGGATGCTTTCCTTTCAAAAGTCACCTAATGAGGGACATGTTCAGTCAGAGATTAGCCATACTGAACAGGATGGTCCTGGTAGATGACAGAATCAAGAAAACAGGCACTGGGAGATCAGATGCTTATAATAAAGGAGAGCAGGCCTCCATCAGGACAAGGGGGAGAAAATAATGAGGTCCAGATTAAAGGATAGTCAGCTATCAGAAATGAGGGAAAGAAGGAAATAAAATATCCTGAAGACTGTGATACACAATGATATACAATACGATACACTATGATAAGTAACATGCTCTCTCATTGAATCTTCAAAAACCCTGTATTTATAGGTACTAGAATCTCCACTTTGCAGTTGGGGGAAGAAATCCCAATTAAATTACTCATTCATGTTCAGATAGGAGGTGACAGGGTCTACGGAACTATTTGACTCTGTAGTCAGTTCTCTTCCCAATATCACACTTTAAGCAAACATTTTAAAAGCAATCATTTCACTGTATATGTCTGTATCAAAACACTGTGTTGGGCTTCCCTGGTGGCGCAGTGGTTGAGAATCTGCCTGCTAATGCAGGGGACACGGGTTCGAGCCCTGGTCTGGGAAGATCCCACATGCCACGGAGCAGCTGGGCCCGTGAACCACAGTTACTGAGCCTGCGCGTCTGGAGCCTGTGCTCGGCAACAAGGGAGGCCGCGATAGTGAGAAGCCCGCGCACTGCGATGAAGAGTGGCCCCCGCTTGCCACAACTAGAGAAAGCCCTCGCACAGAAACGAAGACCCAACACAGCCATAAATAAATAAATAAACAAATACTTAAAAAAAAATAAAAAAAAAAAAACCACTGTGTTGTGCACCTTAAATAATACAGTTTTTATCTGTCAATCATACTTCAATAAAGCTGGGGAAAAAAAAAATACAGTCAAAATGATTAGCCAGGTCAAGGTCCCTGCATTTAGAGGTACATATGTATCCTTTGGCAGAAGTTGGCTAAGCCAAGAGTATAAGCAGCCCACAGATGCAAAAAAAGTAGGCAGGTGTGCCTGAAAAAAAAATGCCTGTTGGTTCTGACAGATGGGGAGGACCCAAAATGACTAACTTCTCCGAATTGAGAAGGCTCAAAATTGTACTATACACCCTTTCCATCACTCTCCACACCCCGCCATCCAAGGCATCTATGATGAAACCAATATTACTTGTAAGTGTTTTTTTTTTTTTTTAAATGAAGTTAAAGAAGTTATATGTAGTGAAAGCTCCATGTTCTCACATGACAGTAGGCTCTAGTGGGTAAGGAGATGCTGAGTCAGCAGGGGTGGCATTCAGGAAGACTCCTGAGAGTCTGGGTAAGTGGGCATGAAAGTGGCGTATCAGCATATGAGCTTCATTCAGCAAGAGTAAATGGAAGATAATATGTTTGGGGGGAAAGAATCCAAAGTAGAAGATTATGGGCTCTAGGCTATCACTGACAGTCCGAGTGCATTATTCACTGAATGTACATATTCACAATGGCTGAAAATGCTGCCTGGGCCAAGAGACCCAAGAAACGCTGTGCTTCCTCCCGGATTTTTGTATAAACGAAACCAAAAGCATGACCCCTCCCTGCACTGCAAACAAAGCCAAACAAAACAAACACAGGGCAGCAATGCCTGGGTGCCTCCTGCGTTTGCTCTCACTCTCCAGGATACAGAAGGGAGCTGGACAAGAGCCAGACTAACTAGCGTGGTTAGGGTAAAGGGGTTTCCCCGGAAGATGGTGCAATTAAGAATTTTCTATTTGTTAAGATGGCACCTGTGCAAAGAGATGATGGAAGTGTACATTTTCCCTTAAATTACATTTAAATAATAACTGGAAGTGAGTAACCAAAAATTCCACAAAAAGTTTCAAATATCAAAGTACTGCCCAGGGCACCATACAGTTAGTAAAGCCCATGCTTTCAGCCTATATCCACACACACACACACACGTTCATGCATTTGATCCTCAGTCAAATAACCTTGCACTGACTTCTGATTAAGTTCCTGACACACAGGTGTTGAGATTAGGTTTTAGGATACAGAGGTAGACAAGTTCTTTCCTCAGAGGGCTCAGCAGACTTAAGGAGTAAAGCAAGAAAATATATAATTACAATATAGTGTGATGATTGTCATTAACTGAAGGCTGCCTCCAAATCATGAGGGTTGGTGGGAAAAAGATCCCGAACTGATTTTGCGGGAGGGTATAATAAAGTGAGTTTTCCATTATCTGGCCTTGTACATGCTTTCCTTTTTATATTTCCTTTTCAATTCCACATTGACTTTAAGTGGAACAATAAAAATAGTGAGGAGTGGATTCAAGCAGTATAAAACTGAGCATTTAGCATGCCAAGCAGTTTTTTTTTTTTTTCAATGCTATTAATATGGTGATTCTCTATTCTTGTAGATTCCTACATATACAAATTTATATTTTGCATACTCTTTTCCTTTCCTGGTAAATACTTATCATAATATATGGCATTTATTTTTTTAAATGCACAGTGTATTTTGTTTCAGAGCTTATAATACTAGAGTTTTGGGGGCTTTTGAAAGCTTAATTTCTCAACTTTGACCTTGCATCAACATGAGATTTTGAATTTAATAATATATTGCATTTTTATATGCTCTTCATCATCACGGAGCCAATCATGCCTTATTAACTACAATGAATGTACCAGATAGAAAATGATATTTTAAACAGCAGTGTAGCCATCCCAGAAGCTATATCTCAACAACGAAGTTAAAACCTTTCCTAGGCAAGAAGAATTAATGAAATCTGATGAGGAAAATTCCAAGACTGATCTAGCAAGCTTACCTTATAATGTATATGTTACACCAAAATGCCTATTTTAGAAAAGTTTGATAAAGTCTCCATAAAGTTATTGTTCATATTTAATTGTAAAGGTTAGCACTCTAATAAATCATAAATGAATGTAGTTAGAAAGACTCAAGGGATACATACTAACTTAATATTTCTTATAATTCCTATGCTTTTGTCAAAAAATTAGTATATAAATGTGTTTAAAAACCATCTCCATCAAACTAATAACATTTAGAAAAACATTTCAGGGGGATTTTGACAATGATTTTTGAGGAGAATTTGGATCATTTGATGTAATTTAGATAGAATAATTCAGAGATATATTTTGTTGCCCCCTTTTTTTCACTGTCAAATTTCCCTGCGGCAGGTATAGATATTAGAAATCAAGTTGTTGTCTTCCTCCTGGGTTTGAAAATGAAATGTCTCTCTTTTTTATTTCTTGAGTAGCCATCTTATCTGTCCCTGCAGCTTCACTTTGCACCCTAATATATTCAAGCCAAACCTGCCTTTAAAATGCATGAGCCAACCCTCACTTGCGTTGAATTTTTCAGCCTTTGATTTCTCATCAGATTATTACTTCACAATGTCAGAAAGCTTTCTAGGTTTGTCTTGAATGACCAAACTCAAAGGCACCCATTGCTAAGTTTGATCCTGAAACCACAAAATCAAAAACCTTCCCATTCCACCCACATGGTTTGCCTGTTGCTTTACAACCAACCAAGCAGCAATTACTAGAAGATGGTTTATACTTTTCAGCCAATTTTTTAAAGTTATAAAAGCAATGACACAGATGCATTTTATACTCACATGCATTCAAACAGTATGTTTATGAAGACCCTTTCGCCCTAAAGATTCTGTTTCTCAGTCTCCTTGGGTTGCTCAACATGTTTCCTTGGAGTCCAGAGCATTTCTGAGCACCCTATTGAAGACTGTCTCCAGTGTTTGTTTACTAACAGGACAGGCAAGGTCATCAACATCCTGGCACTTCACTGTCCCAGGACATACTCCCTTGACTTGCTCCCTTTTCTCTTTCTTTGCTTCTCTCTGGCTCTTTATTCTTTCTCCCTCCCAGACTGACAGAAGTCTATGGATCCTCAAGGAAGCACGGATCCGAGGCTGCCTTGAAGCAAAAAGTAAATGGAATAGAAATTGCACCTAGTACAAATCACCAAAATCAAATACTGTTATTAAATTCCTCAAAAGTAGGAACAACAGAGTTTGGGTCATGTATTCAGAAAAATATTTGCCTAATTTTAATGAGAGAAGTGAAGTCAGGCTAAATCTAATATCTCTTTCAAAACTGACAAACCATTTGAATTACTGAAAAAAACTAATGTAAGTGTTCTATTCATCTATTCATTCATTCTCATAGAATATGCTTTCTGAGTACAATTTTTAGACTTTTCCCCAAAGCCAACATCAAAACCCCCCACAAAATGTGCATTTCAAATACATTAATAATTTTGTCTCTTCTCTAGTTTTGTAATTAATCCACATGACATAATGTCTTGAGGGTTAAAAAAATAAAAGGAAAACAAACAGAAGTGAAATTGTGATGGGAGTACCACAGACAGGGGATATGGTAGAGGTTTTCCTAATATAGATTATAGAATTAGCACAGAGGTAAAATACAGTAATGATGAAAAATTCAATTACTTGCACTTCTGCTGAAAATATTGTACTAAAGTGGAGCATCTGACCAACTCTTGATAAGACTAGAAGAGGAGAGAAAGTGTGGAAAGTACCTTGATTGCATTTGATCCTAATTCCTATTGAATATCTTTATTTTTTATATTTTATTAATTTTTATTGGAGTATAGTTGATTTACAATGTTAGTTTCTGCTGTACAGCAAAGAGAATCAGTTATACATATACATATATCCACTCTTTTTTAGATTCTATTTCCATATAGGTCATTACAGAGTATTGAGTAAAGTTCCCTGTGCTAAACAGTAGGTTTTATTAGTTATCTATTTTATATATAGTAGTGTATATATGTCAATCTCAATCTCCCAATTTTTCCCTCCCCCCCATTGAATATCTTTATGTGATCATAAGGTAGTTTCTAGAACAGACATGAGAATATTCCATCTGCTCATTGAATTCATATACTAAAAGTATATGATGGTTTTAATTGTGACCAATAAGAAATTGGATTGTACTGGAAGAAGTTATAGGACCCTTAGGAGAAAATGCCATTGTGATATGGAATAGGAGAAGGAAGGAAAGCAGAGAAGTGTGTTATGTTATTTTTATCTTACCTTATTACAAAAAGAATTTGTGGTGATTCACGAAGATGTCGACATAGAAAATAACAGTTAATATAAGCCCCAAATGAAGTTAATACCACAATGCGTGGCATGAATTCCTATATTGCACACATTTTAATGAGAGTCACAAATTTAGATTTAACTTTCTAGAAAAGGAAAGCAGGATCAGTTAAAAGATTGAAAGGAAAATCATAACTCTTCCAGATATATAGCACAGAAATGGCTCCTACTGAAGACAAAGAAATATGCCATGCCTTAACAACACCCTACATATAAGGAAAGCCAAGGATTTCATAGGGATATTTCTTGTCTTGTGATGTCCCTTATAGTACATGATAGTATATCAAAATGAAATTCACGTACAGAAATACTTTGAAGTTGGATCCATTATAAAATGATTGTTTCTCTCTGTTGAGCCTTTAAAACCATTCAGGGATAATGATTTTGAATTCACATTCCATAAAAAAGTACCTGAAGGAAAGCTTGTTTCTGCTCCCACATATGTATGGGGTTGTATGGGTTTAACGGAAGTAGGACTGACATTCTGTAAAACTTAAGGGATCAACAAGGTAGGGTCCTGAAAAACTACAGCCGTGTCTCTATCAGAGGTAAATAAAGCTGGATTCACACAAACGCTGTTTCCCAAGGGAGTAATTTTGTATAGAGATTCAACATAGAATCCATCCTCCAAGCAAAATTGTTTAAAATTACTGAGTTGCTTAAAATATCTGCAGCTAAAGAAGATGAGAAATTATAGAAATGGTTTGAATCACTATTTTCCAAAAAGAAAGACATGATTAAGTTAATACAATTGCACAAGCATCTTGTGCTCATATTTTAAAAGTCATGCAATAAAATATGAAAAGGGAGACATAAAGGTAGATACTATATATGCTGCAAAAATATAAAGTGTCAAGAAGGCTTAAGGCCAGAATGAGCTTCAGTTTCGTGGAATATCCTAAAATCAAAAAGAAAAATGTGCCTATATTTGTGAAGTTTATTCAGAAAAGCTTGTGGCTAGGGAAGATAGTGACCTAGCAACAAATGGAAGAAGGAAGCCAGGATATTCAACTCCTGTGTTTCATCCATTTTCTCTAGCAAGAAACTAAATCTTCCCAATAGAGTAGGTAGGATAAACATTGTAAAATCGAATTAACATCCCAGCAGATGAGGCAGCAGTAAATTATAACCTGGATAATTTAAATGTCTTCAAATTTCCAGGCCCAGAAAGATTTTATTGCAAGAATGTAAAAGAATGGGCAGTAAATCATAGAAATTAAAGTGGGACCAAAATCCCAATTTTAAGAAATGGGAAAAATTATGGATTGATGAATGTAATGTTGATTTCTAGCAAAATTCTAGAATGAACTGGAAGATAGGTTATTTGTGAGTGCTTAAGAGTTTATTCCTAGTTATGATGGAACGAAACTTATTTCTGTTTTCCATAAAGCAGCAAATCAGGAGAAGTCTTTTGATCCTTTTATCTTTATTTCAACCAAGCATTTGAAAAGGCACCTGGAAAAAATAAAGAAGAATATAGTCTGGATACCAGTTAACTGTAGATGATTGACTCATAGATGTCAAATTAATCGAAACACTCAATGCCCTCTCCTCCCAACGTGTTATATTGATCACTGGTGAAATGTAGACTGAGGTATGTGTCCCAAGATGTGCCATAGGACATCTATACCTATACGTATATCTATACGTCTGTATCTATACCTATATCTACATCATCTATGTCTCTCTCTAGCAATGGCTTGCAGGTAAACAGAAAGTACTCATGAAATTTGTAGGTAACACTAAACTGGAATGGATGATGGAATTAGAAAATGACCCTAAAATATAAAATCATTGTTTTTTTTCACTTATCATCAGACATACTGGGACTTTCAATTTGAGAGTCTATTATGTACTACTCATAGTTGTATGCATGTGAATACAAATATAAAAAAGCCAGACCCAGCCCTTAGGATGCTCAAAGTCTAAAGAGAGAGAGAGAGATGTGCTTGAAGAGATAACGCAAGTAACAAAGTGATGTAGCAGGAGAGAAACGGTGCTGTGGGAGCCCAGAGGAAGTGGGGTGCAAGGAGTTAATGACTGGAAGGATACAATCAAGGAAGTTAAGTCTCCAGCCAGGTGGTGCTAAGAAAAAACCAAGCAAGAGAGCTGAGGGTGTAACAGGGAAGAGCTAAATCAGACTCCCCATTGGATCTGTTTCTTCAACTTTAACCTTTGCTTTTTGTTGCTTTTGTTATTATAATCATACATAATGGCCTGCCTCAGGGAACCCTGCCCACCTGTGAAAGGCTGCGAGAAAAAAGAAACTGACACATCCCCTCACCCAGGTTGGTCATTCCATGAGATGCTTCGCAAGACTGATGGCCCTTTTATTTAACTTCCTCACTGCCTCTCCCTCTCTGATTCTATAAAAGAAACTGGCATCCAGACCCAGATAAGATGGTTTTTCAGAGACACTAGTCTGCCATCTTCTCGGTCTGCCGGCCTTCTGAATAAAGTCATATTCCTCGCCTCAACACCTCGTCTCTGATTCATTGGCCTGTTGTATGGTGAGCAGAGCGAGCTTGGACTCGGTGATAAATTGGGCTTAGCCAGCCAGGAGCCTTGCTGGTCGTGGCTAGCCTGCCCCGGTCAGGGAATATTGGGGCAAGGCCCCAGCAGCTGCCAGGACAATTTGTCCTGAGGATCTTCCCTCCAAAGTTCCTGAAGCGGCACCGGGTACCCCAGCGCTTGGCAGTTGAGGCAAGGAACCGACAAACTTCCATCTGGGGAACTCCGGTTCCAATTTGGGGAACTTCGGTTCTATCTGGGGCTACGAGTCGATGGACTCGATTCGATTCTGGAGGGTAAGTCGCTCCAGCATGCATGCCGGGAACATATTCCCCCCTCAATCTGGGCTTTTCCTTTACAGGACAAGCCAATCTGGTTGGGGTACCCTGCTGGAGGGGGGAATTGTTGTTGGACTCTATCTGATTCCGGGAACCGGTTCGCTGGGAACTAGTTGGTTGGTTTTACAGGGTAAGTCTACCTGATCTGGGAACTAGTTCGTTGGTTTTGTCTTGGTTTTGTGTGCATCGATGCTAGAATTAGTGCCTTTTGTGTTGGAATTTGTCTGCGTCTTTTGTGCCTTGGTGTTATCAAACTTTTAAAAGTGGGAAAAACTCCATCTATCCTGAAGGAGAGCTCTTTGGGGAATATGTTAGATAAATGGACAAAACATAGCCGTGAGCCTATGACTAAGAAAGACATGATGTACTATTGTAATAGGGTGTGGACCCAATATATGTTAGGATCAGAAGAACGATGGCCCCTGAAAGGCTCACTCAATTATTATATGATCTCACAGTTAGAAGTGTTCTGCAAAAGAGCAGGAAAAGAGATGAGATTCCATATGTAGGAGCATTTATGCTATTGCATCAGGAGGAAAAGGAGTCAGAGGGCTGCCACCTTATGGTGCAGTGGTCTGAAAGGAAACCCAAGGGGAAACCTGTTCTACAAGGGAAGAGGGAGAAAATGAGAGTGGGGACATGTTACTTCCAAATCTAAAGCCCCTCCGACCTATCCAGCTCCCCCACTGGCCGAGCAGGCTGCACCACGCCATGCCGCCAACATATTCACTGCCTCCTGTTTCCCCTACCCAAGGGGATCAAATAGAAATTTCTATGGTAACACACCCAAGGGGATCAAATAGAAGTTTCTATGGTAACACCCGGGGCACAGGGACCTGGTTTAGCATCACCATCTGAGACCCGATAGGGCACCCAATTTGGACCGAGAGCCACTTCTGCAGCACGGCAATTCCCCTTGCCCCAATATCTTGTAAGAGGCCAGGGGACTCCCTGGGACATGAGGCATCCGATTCTGATTTCCCCACAGGAGCCAGGGTAACATTGACAGTGAGGAACAAGTTGACTGATTTTCTCATAAATACAGGTGATCTTAAGAGGCTTGTAAATGTTAAACAAAGGGGAAACAAAGTCATCCCAGGAGACGCTTGCCTGTATCTTTGAGATACAAATGTCCTATCTGGTCTTCTCAAAAACCCGTTACCTCTGCCATCTTTTTAAAATGCAAATTTTGAAAAAGAGGGTACAGTAATTTAGAACTTGACTTGTTTTCCATAAATATTAGTAGAAAGGGTTTTTCTAGACAAGTGAGCTTGATTTGTTCCATCTGCCCGAAACCCAACTTCAATCCAACCTCTTTTGTAAACTGATGGGTTTTACATTGCTGTACCTGACTCAGGGCTGAAATTTTGAAATGAGAACTATGAGGCCTCTGTTTGTTAGTGTGTTTGTATGTGTTTTTGTCTTTGGATAACATTGCTGAGGTTAATCTGTAAATGAGCTCTATTTAATTGGCTTAAAGTAAGCGCTTACAAACCAAACAATTCTAAATACAAGCGAAATTAAGCTAAATGAGTTTCAGGTTCATGTGACTGGGAACTATTTAGTATTAAATTAATGCCTGGTATTAATGTTTAAGTTTGTTGATCTAATTAATATAGACATGTCTTTAGAGCCATCAACATTAACTATAGTACTTTCACTGCACCTAGGTTTAATAGAAGTTCAATGAAATCTTGTTATATCTGTTACAAATTTGTCAGCAAGAAAAATAACTCGATATGATGAAACTTTAAAGTAAACATAAATGAAATATGATCTTTTAGGTAAACTATAAGAATAATTATGTTCTAAAAATCATCTAAAATAGCTTTTCCAGATTTGGGTAACTATTACTTGCCTCTTGGTTGTCACTGGAAATTAAAGTTTTTAAGAGTCGGGGATTCTAATTTAAATATATAATTAAAGCTACTGAAAATAATAAAACATTTCAGTATGGTAGAATGTGTGTTTTCAGTTAAGAAGGTATGAGGAATGGAATTACATTTTGCCGAGAAAGTTTTATACATGGTCAGGTTTAACTAAATTTAGATTGAAGTTAACTAAGTAAATGGATTTTGTTAAGTGAGCTAATACAAGACTGGAATTTGATCTCTCTCTGTTAGAAGTGCTCCTTTTGATAACAGATTATATAAGTTTCTGTGCCCTTAGGTGATCTGTATTTGTTTTCTTTTAATCGTTTTGTGACTTTGATTAAATGAATAAGTACCGTTTCACAGTGACCTACGATCCTGTTGTGTTTTAAAACCTTTTTGATAGTTTATATCAAAATCTGACTAAAGCTATTTAGCCTCCAGCTGACTCTGGGATACTGCGAAAGAACTTCTCTGAGCCGTTCCAGAGAGAAATGCCAAACTAAGTTTATTTGGTATGTTAAATTACTTCAGAAACATTGTCAAGTGATTGGAGATGAACCTTAGGTTACAGTGTATGGATAAATGTCATTTATATAGATATTCCAAAACGTACATGGAATCCCTAACATCTGATATGTCCTGATATGTTATCAATCATAATACTAGTTATTCTAAAATGTTATATCCAAGTTTCCTGCTAATTGCATTGTACTCAAATTTTTAACCACGCTATTTTAAGTTTTGTCCTGACGCTTTTACAAAATGAAGATTTTCAAGAAGACTGATAAAAAGGAACTTTTTAACAAATATAAGTTTCTGATAGCTTTTAGATAATATCACTGGACTGGGTAACAAATGACAAAACCAATGGGAAACCTGATTATTTCATCCAGATCAATTGGAATTAATTACATGGGACTGAATGAACTGGTAAATATGATTTATAACTTTATGACTTTGGGAAATATCCTGGCTTTAATCTTTGTTTTTCGGAAAAACCTTTTCTCTTATGCCATGGCCTATACACCAAGTTGATAAAGTATGCCTTTGTAAACAAAGACGAAACATTTATCTTTTTCTCTACCTGATCTTGCCAGAATTTGTTGCCTCCAGCTGGCTCTCCTGTGGACTTGATATTATGCTAATCATTGTTTTAATTTGTTCTTTGTTTCCAAATTGTTTGTGCTTTGTGTCTCCCTGCTGCACGATGTCTTTGTCAATGTTACTAGCTGCATTACTTACATCCGGTCTAAGATTGTTGTCCCTTGCAGTCCCCAGTGTGTAACCAGGCCTCCAACAAAACTTCTATGGCTAAACATCTTAAGGAAATAGATCACTTTTATAACATAAAATAATTGTAATAATGTGATTCTAGATATGGGAAGAAGCAACAATGGAAAATGTCTCCTGGATCATAATTAGACAGAGGATCCAAAGAATCTTTAATAATCAACAGGGGCTAATCCAAAAATCAGCACCTGGAGTGGCATATCAAGAATTTTCGCCTGAACTGGGATGAGCCTCTCAGCACCGTGGGACAAAATTTGATCGTGAAATGTCTCCCAAATATTGGTCAAATTCCTCACCAAGAGGAGAGGATCAGTCATCGGTGATTGCAGCCCTCCAACAGGAGCTGGTGAACCCTGTGGAAACTCAGGAAGGAGAAGAATACCTGCCATCTAGCAGCCATCAGACTGCAGCCACTCCCTATGGTGAGCCCTGAGGAAACTCAGGATGTGAAAATACAGGATACAGGCCCCAGGTAGCTGTAGTGCATATCAAAGAAATGATTTCTGTGAGCCCAGACTCTTGCATCTTCCCATACATAGAAAAATGCTAAATTCCTTAACTTGAGACGCAGCCTCCTGGGCTTAAAGCCCTTAAAATTTCTGATAACTCTCAACCTTTAGGTTGTGAGTATTTTTAAGTCTACAGGTATAAAGTAGACACTTCCAAAGCGGAGCAAAAGACAAATCTCAACATTTGGAACACTGACACCGATGGCAGACACTCCCAGAAAGATCCATCCGACCGAACAGTTAGAACGTTGTTATCCTCTTTCCACAAGGATTGTGGAATGGACCTTGACAGTGGGGAATTGTAACAGGGAAGAGCTAAATCGGACTCCATGTTCGATCTGTTTCTTTGACTTTAGCCTTTGCTTTTTGTTGCTTTTGTTATTATAATCATACATAATGGCCTGCCTCGGGGAACCCTGCCCACCTGTGAATGGCTACGAGAAAGAAGAAACTGACACATCCCCTCACCCAGGCTGGTCTTTCCAGGAGATGTTTTGCAAGACTGATGGCCCTTCTACTTTACTTCCTCACTGCCTCTCCCTCTCTGATTCTATAAAAGAAACTGGCATCCAGACCCAGATAAGATGGTTTTTCAGAGACACTAGTCTGCCATCTTCTCGGTCTGCCGGCCTTCTAAATAAAGCCGTATTCCTCGCCTCAGCACCTTCTCTCTGATTCATTGGCCTGTCGTGTGGTGAGCAGAGCGAGCTTGGACTCAGCAACAAGGGGAAGAAAGCTTACAAGGAAAAGGCCTGGGGGTCAAAGTTGAAACAGTGTCAAAAAATACCAATAATTTATTTTGTCTGAGACTAAAAAAAATCCTATCAATTTCAGAACTCTTAATAGAAACAATGTGCCTGGATTAAAGGAGAGAATAAGAGGAAGCCCTTGATACACTTTTTGACCCTTTCTGCCTCTAGTTGGCCATAGAAAATAGCCAGGTGCAACAACATGATTATAATGTTTTACACCTTCCAACGGAGGGGAAATCTCACACAGCTAAAAGCACCTTCTTACCTTCCTCGTGCCACAGAAGAATGCAGTTGTCTTGTCCTAAAAACTCATCCACAAAAATATTTTCTCTTAAACAGGTCTTTTGAAAGTGCCTAAACAATAAAGCAAATCTAAAAGGTTTTCTTTTGTTTTTAACTTCTTTTCCCCCTTTTCTCTAACATCTTTTCGGTTTTATCTTGTGTGAACACAACCCTCACTAGAGGAAGAAAATGTTTCTTGCAAAATAAATTAAGTTTGCCTTTAAAATTTTGCAGTAAATAGTCTCAGAATTGAAGAAAAAATATACTTTTCATGACTATATTTTGCTTTTCATAAAGTGAAAAAAATGGAGTTTCAAACAACCAGGGAAGAAGATCTAAAATTATAGACATATATCACAGTATCTGAATGATCACTTTCAGACATCTAAGTGCAGACAGACAGACACACGCACACACACACACACACACACACACACACTCACACACACACCCTTCCAGCAACACAGACTTGGTCCTCAACAATCTGGTCACATCAACTAACAACAGACTGCTTTTCAGGAGGAGCTCTCAGACATGGCTATTCAGATGAAAAGAACCTCCATACTTATTTTTTAACTGTCTCATTTTTCTTTGAAAGCTTTCTGATTTTTCTTTGAAAGCAGAGAATCTCAAGTTGCCTAGGTAACAGAAGAGTTGACTGGAGTAGCAACAGGTAAGTTCAGAATCAATCTGCACTCCAGGTGAAATGGTGAGAAAGTTGGGGGTGCTCTGGCAATTCAGGACAAAGCAATTGCTTACGTGGAGAGATTAACCTATTCTCATGTAAACTAGATTAGTCCATGTAAACCTCATCAGGTCTGTTTAAGTTAAAATTTACTTCGTTTGTTAAACTGCAATTCACGTGTATGGCTGGGAAATGGAACTCCAAAGCACCAACATCTGCTAAATTTTTGTAACACATAAGCAAACCAGGATCATATTAAGCCCAAGTAAATAGTGCTGGGTAACTGAAATATTTACCTAAATAGCTATTATTTACTACTAGACTTTTTTATTCCTTCAGATAAAACAAGTCTAAAATACATAAAACTGTGCAGATAGTTAAGTAGGGATAGCAAAGGAACGAGATGATTATTGTTCAGGCAGATAAGATGTATTTAAAATTAGTCGTACTGAATGATATTATGCAACAATGATATAACCATGGTGTAGACTGCTAACAATAATGCCTAATTCATGCCAGGCTTAAAACAAACTGGTGAAAAGACAAAGTTGCTGGAAAGGTCAGGGGAGCAAAACTTGCCAACACAAAATGTCTCTGATAGATTAATTGTCTTGAAACTGGTTATCTTCTGAGAGACAGCAGACTTGGGAAGAGCTCTGACGACCAAGTAGGAGTTGCCCTTTTGTAAGAAAC
Organism: Eschrichtius robustus; assembly: GCF_028021215.1. Taxonomy (NCBI): domain Eukaryota; kingdom Metazoa; phylum Chordata; class Mammalia; order Artiodactyla; family Eschrichtiidae; genus Eschrichtius; species Eschrichtius robustus. Next base: position 83,402,339 of record NC_090829.1, on the reverse strand, counting down.
ATTTACATGTGTAAGGGAAATCTCTATTTGTAAGGGTATCTCCCTTTGTATACCTGGAAGAGGAGAGAGACCAAATCTCCAGAAAATTCATCAATGGAGAAGGCTACAAGTTAAATCTACATCACAATCACCCTTTTTTTTTTTTTTTTTTTTTTTTTTTTTTTTACCAAGCCTGCTTTCCCTGGTACCCTCCCATAATTGACTCCCTGCCCTCAACATCTTCTTTGTCTTTAGCTGAGGTTGGTATTTAAAAGTAAGGACTTCGGCCATTTTGGTGAATTCCTCAGTTTTCCTGTCTCTCTCCCATGTATACATGTCATTAAACTTTGGTTTGATTTCCTCCTGCTAATCTGTCTCATGTCAATTTAATTCTTAGACAAGCAGGAAGAACCTAGAAGGGTAAAAGAAAATTTCTTCCTCCCTGACAGCTGGCGAAAAGAATGGGATGCTACTTTACTGGCTGGACACTATCCTGCCCCAGAGCTGCTGCAGTTAAGAGATCCTGGGACTCCTGACAAAAGTGGCAGAAGGTAAGAATTCTTACCACGTCACTCAGCCTCCCAGATGGCTGCCTGCAGGGTCTGTTGGAAAGAGGAGTGACAAAAGTTTTCCTCTTTTAAACATTAGATTAGCAGGATAAAATATCTGTAGGGCTGGCTCTTTGGACTTGGCAACTCTTGGTTTCAAATTTGGTAGAGTACTCCTGGCTTGTGGATCTCTTTCCTCCCAGAGACGATCACTGTTTTTCTTTATCTCTGTCTTTTGTGTTCTTTATCATAAGGAGGAAAACCATCAGGCTTTCCTTTTTCTTGTTCTATGTCTTGAGAGCTTGGCTTGTTGACCAGTGAGAATACTCTGTCTGGTCTCTGCTGTCTGGAAGGTGCACGTACTGGTGTGCATTTGGCAGCCAGTCAAATAGACTAGGATTCCAAGCAATCTCTGGCTGTGCCAGCTCTCAGGGAATTTTGTCATAAGGGACCCAGTCCATAAGTTTGTTCTTTGTTAATGACGCAACAAAGTCCTTTGTATTCTTAGACTATTTTGGGGAGTGAATTTTCTGGATCTTGTGAGGGCTGCATCCTTTGCACTCTTGTGGGGACACCTCTTATGTCTTACTGGTTTGAGTCACTATTAAGATCCTACTCGTTAATGGCCAGATGATGGATCCTTTGAATTGTCAAGGACAAATACAAATCTTAAGTGTCTTCTCCATAAATATTAGTAAAAAGAGTTTAGCCATCTGAACAGGTGACCTTGATTATTTTTCCATCTGCCAGAAACCCAATTTAAATCCAACCTCTTCTGTAACTGGTGGGTTCTGTATTATTGTACCTGATTCATGGCTGAAATTTTAAAATGGGACAATGGGGTCTCTGAGTCTGTTTGTGTATTTGTATGTATTACAGATGTGTGGTGTTATTCACCTTCAGATGATGGTATTGACAAAATTAATTTGTAAAAGAGTTCTATTTAGTTGGCTTAAAGAAAGCTAAGCACTGATATAAATTCTCAGACATAAAACGGAAATTAACCCAAAGGAATATCAGCCTCATGTGATCTGGGAAAATATTTGGTATTGAAGCTAGTTTAAGTTTTTTGGTGTAATACAGACATGTCTTTAGAGTTATTAAGTATAATACTGTTATTGTACCTAGGTTTACTAGAAGTCAAATAAGACCATGATATCTCTGTTACAAAATTTGTCAGGAAGAAAAATAGCTTGGGATGATGATTGACTTTGTCTAATGTCTCATGAAATATTAATGGGTAATCTAAAAAAGCTGTTAGGAACAAGTGATTTAGACAGATATAGATGGGGTAAGAGTATTTTAGGTGAACTCTTTAAAAATAATTATGTTCTATGGTATGTCTTTTTATTTATTTTTTTTGGTATGTCTTCTTAAAAATAATTTCTCCAAATCTTGCAGCTATGATTTGAGCTTACATTGATAAAACATTCCTGTTATTTTGAAGCCACTGGTTTAAAGGAAGAAAGAGCTGGGGTGAACCTCTTGGTTGGTTGGACAGTGGAGCTGGATGAGGTTTTCCATGGACTTAGGAATTGCAACAGAATGAATCCAACTCATTAGTACACAGGCCAGAGAGGGAATGTCAGAGAGGTCTAAGCTATACTGTATTTGCTTGCAGTGAAAAGGTTAATGCAATAATGCCTTGTATATTTTCATGGTTGTTAAAGCCAGGAGCAGGCACAGAGATTCAGCAATTATTTAACCTAGGAAGACCAGTCTTCCTTATTCAGCTCTGCTCTATAGTTATGCCCTTATAATTGATGCTACATTTATATGTTATATGTATTCAAAAGTAATCAGAGTCCTGATACTTGGTGTCAGGTACTTCACTAGTTGCTGAGGATATAGAATTTTACAGGGCACACATGGATTCTAACTTCATGATACCTACAATTTAGAGAGGAAGAAAGGTATTAAACAAATGCTCACGAGGATGATGAACACCGCACACAGCGGAATGGGGCCCCAGGGACAGACAGCAGGTAACCCCACCAAGCCAGGGACATCTAAAGAAATGACGTGGGGCTTCCCTGGTGGCGCAGTGGTTGAGAATCTGCCTGCCAATGCAGGGGACATGGGTTCGAGCCCTGGTCCGGGAAGATCCCACATGCCGCGGAGCAACTAGGCCTGTGAGCCACAACTACTGAGCCTGCGCGTCTGGAGCCTGTGCTGCGCAACAAGAGAGGCCGCGATAGTGAGAGGCCCGCGCACGGCGATGAAGAGTGGCCCCCGCTTGCCACAACTAGAGAAAGCCCTCGCACAGAAACGAAGACCCAACACAGCCATAAATAAATTAATTAATTAGTTAATTAAAAAAAAAAAAGAAATGACATGTTTGCTGAGTCCCAGTATCTGAGAGAGTTTGACAGAATTACAGGCAGAAGAAACAGCAGACCCCATGACAAGGGAGAACGTGGGACTTTTGTTCTTTTAGAAGAACTGAAAGAATTCTAGATCACCTAGAACCAAGAGTACAAGGGCAAGGCAGGCAAGGGCACAGAGGCCATATTAAGTACTTGGAACTTCATCATAAGGGCAACGAAAAGTAAATGAAAGATTCTGAACAGAGAAAAATATCAGTCTTTGTGGTTATCATCATCTCATTTAATCCTCACAACAATCCTGTATGTATGTAACAGGTACCATCCCACTCTGCAGATGAGAACACTTAAAATCACAGAGATTAAACCAAATGCTAAGGTCACACAGCCACGTAATATCACAGGCAGGTCTTGGACCCTGATCTTTGCAAAGTTCACTGCCCTTTTACTGGGACATCGTTGCCATTAGCTGGCAGAGATTTTTCATTAGCAGGATCTTGTGGGTAGGAAACATCTTCATACCATTCGGTATTAGAGAGAAGATATGCAAGGGAAAAGGGAGAGCCCAGGGGATTCCTATAGCCCCAGAGTCTTCCTGTAATTATTGCTAGCACTTGAAGGGATTAGGGAAAAGACAGCTACTTGAGGAGGCAGATTCTCTGACCTCAGCCTTCTTATTGATTAAATGGGGGAAGAGGTGACTAGATGGTATGTAAGGTTTTTTCCAGTTCCAAAATACAACAAGACTTGTTAGGCTCAGGTCAAAGGGCAATATGGCATCATAGACCTCAGGCCACCACGAGAAACTAGTAACAATCAAGGGAGTATCAATGCCTGGGAGTTAGGGCAGAACTATTCTCACGTCTGGATAAGAGGCCAAGAGCAGAAGAAACAGGGCAGAACTAAGCTAAATACTGTTACCAATAAAAGCTGGTAACATGGTAGGGGTGCATACAAAAGGATCTCAGATGGATATATATAATCAGTTTTCTGAACTCCTTGGCTATCAACCAGTTAAAGGGGAGAAAATTCTCTAGAACTAGGGATCTTAGTTGGGACTCATCTATTTCACTCCCTTTCCACATGAAATTGACAACCGCCTCCATGTGATCCCTTAACTGCCCTCACTTAACTGCCCGGCGCCTCAGTTTTCCTCAAGAATAAAGTGGGAATAATGCAGTCATTTAATTAATATTTGTGATTATGGAGGAAATGGACTTGAACAAATGAAATACAATTAGCATGATGGTAATCTTTTTTAAGGTGACCTATTCTCAATGAACTGTATTGTTCTCACAGAACACAAAAGTAGAAGGCTGTTTTCCCTCTTACGCTTGGCTTGTGGGTGGTAAGTAGGAAGATTTCTACAAAAACAAAAACAAAGGCCACACAAGAAATGCTGAAGCACTGATATTAAGTAGACATTTACCGTTCTTGAAAATTCTAATCCTTTCTACAGTTATGATTTATGCTATCTGCAAAGTCAAGCAACAAATGAAAACCAGAGGAGGAAGTGAGATGTTACAGAGTGCTCATTCTTTCACTTCCTTCTCCTGTTAGCTGTATTCCATTCTGTTAATACATGTATTTAATATGAATATCACTTCAGGGTTTTCTAAGAAAAAAATGCAAGAAATGACATTTTCCAACATAGCCTAGTGCAGTTGTTAAATTGTGAATTCTGGAGTCTGGCAAGTTCAACTTGTGGCTGTGAATTTCCTGGTTGTGTGACCTTAGGCAAGTTAATTAATCTCCCTATGCCTTGGCTTCCTGATTAATACAATGGAAATAATAATTCATCTACCTCATGGGGTTGTTGTTAGGATTTAAGAAGTTAAAACATGAAAAGGACTTAGAACAGTATCTAGCACACAGTAAAAACTCAATAAATATTAGCTATCATTATCACTATCCTTTTATTCCTTCTGTATTTCTATTCCCTGCTCTGCTTTTTTACATCAGTATCTTCTAATTGCCCTAAAGAGGACTAGGGCTGATGAGGGGATAAAAGAGAATACTTTGATGTCTTAAGATTTGTGTCTTTTAGTTATAGTTCTTATATTAATTGTAAAAATTGTTGACACTTTTTCAGGAAATGGAGGCAAAACAACAGGACAAAGCCCACCTATGCGTGTGCCTGTCTGCATACCCCAGTGGAGTAAAAATGAAAACTAATGGGGCTAGAAGAGAAAAGAGCAAGACATTATCTTCAAATATCATTTAGGGAATTGAAGAATAATACAGTTTAATAATAATATTTTATATGAACAAATTTCCCTTCGTTTGAGTAGAGCTTAGTGTGCTTAATTTGGTTTTCATTTATATTAATCATTTCTTATCTGTATTAAAGCACTTATCACATTGTATTGCAATTTATCTATTTATACGTCTATCTCTCCTACTAGACCATGAAATCCTTGAAGACAGAGGCTTAGTAGTATTCATCTTTCTGGCTTCAAGGCTAATACAGTGCCCTTGGAAAATAACAGGTACTCAATTAACATTTGGTGACCAAATAAATAAATGAATGAAATTCTCAATCACATTATTGGCTTAATGAATTTCCATTATAGATAGTTCAAGTTATATATGCTTTAAGCTAGCCTATAAAAAACTCTACAGGTGTAATTCAAGCAGTAAATTTGCAGTATCCTACAAAAGAGTGCTTTTAAAAAAGTCAACTCACAGATTGTTTAAATAGCAAACTTCTTGGTAGTCCAAATTTTGCTGCTTGAAAGTTTTTGTGGAAAACTGGCTATGTATTCAGAGATAACACCCCTCCCACCTTGAGCCAGCTCAGATGGAAATGACCTGAATTTTACTCCTCCTCTTCTCCCACCCTAGAGACATACCCCATGTCCAGTGCTCTAACTGATGGCTCAGTGTCATCCTCTCCCTGGCAGGGACCCTGGTCCTAAGCAAGTGTTGATAAAGAGATCCAGTCTCAGAAGACATGGCTTAGGAACAGGGTCAGTTTGAACCCGGTTTTCTTTTTCTTCGTCTAGAACTGCTGCCTGTAATTGGTCCCTGTCTACCTAGACAAGATCTGTTTATTTGTCCTGTCGCCCTGCATTTCTAGACAGTCTACACCCCTGTCCTGTGTTTCTAATCTCTGCTCTCCCAGAGAAAAGGCCTGAGCTTTATTTGCTGTAGGACTGGACTTACATCTCAGATTATAAGATCATCCAGTGATTACACTGGATAAGAATTTAAGAGCCAAACAGATGAGAGACAGTGAGGACTAGAAAAGTATAATGACTTATCCTAGGGTAACTGTACAAACCAGTGTCAGGGTGAGAGCTAGGTCTCTGGGTCTAATCCTTTTCCATTATTTCATGGAGAACTGGTTAACCTGTCCATAGGAATCCCAAGACTGGTGATCCTACTTTCTCACCTGGCTAACATGCAGGTTCTGACTGATTTCTTGCCATGATTCCAGGCCAAGCGGACCTTTCATATCACCCCACTCTTCTGCTTTTTCTCAACAGCTGGGCTTTCTCTCTTCTTTCCTTTCCAGCCTGCCAGCTTCAGGTAAATGGCCATCCAGTGTGTAACTAAGAGTTGCAATTTTTGACAAATATTTGAGAGCCTGTCGTGGACAAAGCTCTGACTTAATATCTAAGGAGAATTCCCATGAGACCATATGTCCTCTCTCTTATCTATCTCTGATTTTTTACATTTACTTGGATGACTTGCCTGGTTTGGGGCTTTTAATATTCCAAATCTCAATTTCTGTCATTTATTTATATAATTTCTCCATAGTTATCTTGACCTACTATTTACATACAGCTCTGTATTTCAAACCACATATTGTGACATATTAGTCGGTGATAAAGTCAATTTAATGGGTTTTAATAAATTTTTAATAAAAAATGCAATAGAAAGGAAGGGAAACATAGAATATGCCATGCATAGAAGGCTCAGCATTGCTTTGGGAAACTTTAAATATATATACACACACATATATAACATGTGTATGTGTTTATGTACGATTATCTGTATATATCTGGCTATTAAGTAGTATGTGTTTTTTATTACAGGTCATGATCAAAAACACTTGAAAACCACTGACCTACAATGTATTTACTTTCCTTCTAATGAAAGGCTAAAATATTGGCATGCCATTTTTCTTAAAAATTATTAAAATTTTTAAAATCAAATATACAGAAATAGGAGGATTAATGTAGCAGTCACAATCCCTACTTCAGCTCTTTGATGCACAGAAAATGTGTCATCAAGTTTCTAATGCTCTTCCAGTGAACTGCAAGTCTAGACCAAGGTTAAAAGATAGGTTTTATATGCAACTTTTCAGAACACCAGGTACTGTATCAGAGAAGGCACACGGATTCTCTTGCCGGCTTCTGTTAACACTTGCAGATTAGTCAGTTCCTAGCTCTCTTTGGCGCTTTCCTTCTTTGCATATTGTTTTGCTACTCTTTGACTACATTAAAATCTTAAATGGTTTGACTAGTATCCCTGGAGCGTATAATGACGGTGGATGTGTGCTGGAGATGCTCTTACCTACTTTGAGTAAGGTGGTGGGGGCAAAAGAGATGAAGAGGCGAATTGCTTTGTAAATCCTTTATGGATCTAAAAGGTCCATTAGTGAAGGAGGAAAAAGAAAAATAAAGAATGATCTGAGATTGAGGATTTTACAATCAGAAAAGTATCTTCCAGTCATCTAGACTGTAAAGTTTTCGATGTTTTGTTTTTTTGTATTTAAAGGATACAATAAACATGCAAACTATACAGATAAAAACAATAAACTGGAATGACCTTTTCTGGAGGACTAGAGATAAAAAGGAATGCGGATATAATTAAAAGCCTGAGAAAAGGAACTGGTTGTAAATCCAGTCATTTCCATCACACTCAAGTGTGATTTATGAATCATTACAGCTACTTCTGGCACCAGACCAAGAATAGCTTGGGAAATGTCCCCCACCACTTGTTTTATTATGTCTGTTTTAAGTTTGAGTGACAAATTTCTTTTTCACTAGTTGTTACAACAAAACTTCCTGATTCAGAAAAGGGATAAAACTCACATAGGTGCTGGATACCACCGGGTGGGAAACATACCACAAAGCCCCTCAGTCCAGCTCTCTTTGGCTCTCTAAGGTGGGGCTGACTCTTAATCTTTTAAAAAATATTTTTGATCTTAATTTTCTTTTAATTTTCTTTTATTGTGTAAGAACACGTAACATGAGATCTAATTCCTAACAAATTTTTAAGTGTACAGTACACTGCTGTTGCCCTTAAGTCCAATGTTATACAAATGTTTATACAATGTTATCCAAATCTCTAGAACTTATTCATCTTGCTTAACTGAGATCTTATCCCCAATGATTAGTAATGCCCCGTTTCCCATTCCTTCCCTCCTGGGAAAAACCACCATTTCATTCTTTGATTCAATGAATTTGAAGCTGAGCTGATTCTTAAGCTAAGAAGGGGAACCCTTGTGTTATTCTGCCACCAAGAGTGACAGAGGAAGAATCATAGAATTTAGAGAGGTGAAAGATCTTGGACATCATCTACCTAACTTCCTGCTTTGGTTAATAGGAACATTATAGTTTAGAGAAATGGAAGGACCTTTCCAAATTTATACAAGTTTTAATGGCATAGCCAACTCTAATCACTGCTAGGCCAGTTCTATGAAAATACCACCACCCCACATTTGTTGAGATGAACACTTAAACTCTGATAGTGCCCCTAATAATTTTAAAGGGAAAGTACATGCTTTGAATTAACCAAAGCCCAAGATCATGTTCACCTTTGTCATTAAAACTGAGAAGACATTTTACAAAAGAGACATTTGTTGTAATGTCCAGCTAAGCCCAATGTTTCATATTAATACCATAAGTCTTCTCATTTTGATCAGCAATGTTAATTCATTTGCCCACATTCACACAGAAAGTAAGTGGTGGAGTTTGGGACTGCAGTATATTTGATTCCAAAGGCCATTCTTTAAATTCTATGCTGTTCTGCCAAAGTGACATTAGTAGCAGCAGAGGTGAGAAATAAAGTACAGATACAAACATGATCTATCCCCTAACACTTAACTCTCATAACATAATGTTTTAGAGTTAAATGTGGTTGGGTAATGAGAGATAGTAATACCTTTGTGAACTGAAGTTCATCAAAAGTGATTCTCATTATGATTTTACATGCTAGAGTTCATAGACTGGAGTTGTACGCAGCCAGCAACGCTTAAGTTGTGTAGCAGTTGGAAATGTGTTGATTTTCTGAACTAAGACATCATGGTATTCACAAATTCAAAACCAATTTCAGTGGGTTGGCCATAATTACAAACCTAGGTACAATTTAGGGAGTCCCTCCTTTACTATAAATGGTGCCCTTCCTGTTTCACTTCTTATGAGCAAAAAGGGGCTTTCTCTTAAAGGTTTCCTGCTCTTTTCATCTCCAAAGGTGCCCTTTAATCCAAAGAGCAAACTTATCTACACATGAGTTCAGTTTTAAACATTGCCTATTTACTCCTAACACTATTTCTTACTCTTCTAAAACATAATGAAATAAAATACAATTGAAAGACAAAATAAAATAAATTGCACAGTGAGAGGTGAAGTGCCCCTTCATTACTCTTATGGATGATTTCTCTGATCAAGGTGACTGTGGGCCACAGAATAGGGGTTCTTGATTCCAGCTAGCAGGCTATGCTGTCAGTTATTTCTTTTGGCCTTTCTAGTACCTGTATTCAAGTCAGTGAGATGAAAGTGTTTCACTTAGACAAATATAAGAGTGGCATCATCACCATGGCAACCAGAAACACGATCTTTTTAAGATGGAAAAAAGTGAGTTGGGGAAGGAGAGGTATTATTATTTATTTTACATTAAATAAAATGCATGCAAGTTTAATAGTTGAAAATAGCCTAGTGTATTAAAAAGAGATCATAGAATAGCCTGCCTCTCTCAATCTACTGTCACACTTTACCTGCTTTCCATTATTGTGAACAAAATCAGAATCAGCCAGCGGAAGAATTCAGCTTCCTTTCGTGAGGAATTCCAAATGATACCGATTATTCAGGCCACTTATTATTAAAAATCTGATAGAGTTCATTTGGAAAATAAATGGGCATACACCCTACATCTTTAGAAAAGAGAAATTGAGAGTAAGAGCATGAGACTCTCAGTGGAGTTCTTAAAAATCCAGTTCTGAATCTTACACAGCTCAAACATCAGTCAACATGTGGCTCTCAGCAGCCTTGTTGGAGAATGGAAGAAGGAATTTAAATTTGCCAGCAGAGTTGGTAGGTTAGTTTGAACACCTTAGTGGCTGGATTTCAACCCCTTTCAACTTGTTTTTAAACCAATCCAAGTTGCATATTTGCACATTTCCCACGCCTGTGTCTTTCATCTTTCTTTCTCCTTCAAAATTTGTATAAAGTAATGTACTATAAAGACCAACTGTATTTCTAGCATTACATATATGCTTAAATATATTTAATGGATTTGCAACACGTTTCTTGAAATCTGGAGGCTTGAAAGGGTTTCACTGTTTCATCCTATAATACAGATATTTAGAAAAAAGCTCAATCTTCATATTGTTCAGAATGTCATTATTGTTATTGTCCTGGAGAAACTAAAGGTAAAACTAGAAGCACTAGTGAGAAAATTACTGACTTCTGCTTTTCCTCTATAATAGAGTTGTGCGACTACCTCTGCATGAGACAAGGACCCCGCTGCCTTAGTGACAGAACAGGGGATGAGAAATGAGGGGATCATTTCCTCTCATTTGTTCTTTGGGATTCTGTAGATACTGTTTTCTGGTGCCACCAAAATTTCTAAATGAGGGGGTCTGAAGCAGACTTCACAGAAACTGTCTCCACCTGCTGATTTGGGGAGCGGCATAGTGTTGGCCTGAAACAAAGACTGAAAAAGAAATTGGCCGGCAATTCAACATTCCCATGTTTTATTTCGTCCGTGTGAAATAAGCCTTGCTATTTCCAAATAAAGTTTTCAGTTTAACCCCCCCACCAACCAGGAAGTGTAAGCGGATTCCTCTAACAACCTTACGTACGTAACTTGGCACTCGCTACAAAAACTTGAGTCAGGTAAGCACTGCCTATAGTGGAAATGTAAGCGGAAGAAAAAATAATAAATGCTGGCAAACTCATTCCTGGTCAGAATTAGGCCAAGGAACTTTGCTGTCATGAGAACTTGCCCCTCGGCCACTTTGGGTGTGCCATGATGAAGCACCCTAAGGAAAGATCTGATGCGTCTTGTTAGTTCCATGAAAACAGAAATGGACAAGGAATTAGGACACCCAGCTTCTCATCTCCATTTCACCACACTTTGCTCTGTGAATGTGGGGCAGTAACATCTTTCATAGCAGGGAGAATATTAGGGCTTCCAAGAATTTGAGAAATTATTTATTTTGGAGTTTCTCATTGTGTCTTTTAGAAGAATCACATGAGATGTTAGTTACTAGAAGATTAATATGCAAAAAAAGTTCTAGGGTAAATCACTCTGGGAAATGCTAAAGACCCAAAGGTAAACAAGGCTCTTACTATAAGGATTCTCAGAGCCTTTTATATGGTATGTATATTATGACTCTCCAGAAGGTAATTAAATAGTCCCTTTTCCACAACCATATTTGACTACACACATAATTTGAGAAGACTGATGCCACCCAGACTTTTTACCTCATCAGGGAGACTAAGACCCAGAAGGCTTAAATGATAGTAACTGAATGACAAAGACACAACACATATGACTACAGCCCTGCTTTCCTGACCCCCAGCTTAGGAATTCTGTCTACTATACCAGGCTGTCCTACACTTTCTGCAACTGTAAAATGGGGGAAATTATTATTTTTTCTGACTCCTTGACAAAGATTCTATGAAAATCAAATGAGTAAAAGCATGTGAAACGTTCTCCTATGTGGACTTCCCTGGTGGTGCAGTAGTTAAGAATCTGCCTGCCAATGCAGGGGACACGGGTTCGAGCCCTGGTCCAGGAAGATACCACATGCTGTGGAGCAACTAAGCCTGTGTGCCACAACTACTGAGCCCACGTGCTGCAACTACTAAAGCCCGTGCACCTAGACCCCAAGCTCTGCAACAAGAGAAGCCACCGCAGTGAGAAGCCCGCACACTGCAATGAAGAGTAGCCCCCACTTGCCGCAACTAGAGAAAGCCCACGCAGCAACAAAGACCCAACACAGCTAAAAATAAAATAAATTTATAAAAAAAGAAAAAGTTCTCCTATGTGAAAAACACTAACATTTCACATTACTACGTGAAGTATGCACAAGTATATGAATTAGTTACCATAATATAAATACATGGTTTAAAAATTGGTGGCTGTTATTACACTTTTGAAAAACTAGTTATTGATATAAGTCACTTATTCTGGAAGCTCCACACATGCTTCGTGAGAGTGAGGTGTAGTTTCTCCTTCACCTATGTGATTTTCACTGAAAAAGAGGTCTCTAGGGCCCTAGGAGAAGCCTAGGATACCCAGGACCCTTCTAAAATTTTTTTAAAAATCATTTTCTCATATATTCGCTTCCCAGATTATGAGAAACTCTGTTAGTTTTTGTTTTTGTTTTTCAATTTTATGGGAGTTGTAACTAAATAGAACCTGAAGCTAAGAACAAAAGGCTCTGAGTACCTCCATTCTGAGTCAAGTCATTTCCACACAAAGGCTGCTGAAAGGTGCTATTTCAGCTGAACCAGCAGTACAACCCCTTTTCCCTATGGTAAAGAAGTCTAAAGTTAAACATAAACTTATTACATGATCTACCTATTTTTATCCTAGATATTTACCCAGGAGAAAAAAAAAAGCATATGTCCACACAAATACTTATACATGAATGAGCATATCAACTTTCTTTGTAATAGCCCCAAACTGGAAATAATCCAGTTGTCCATCAATAGATGAGTGGATCAGCAATATGTGGTATATCTGTACAGTAGAATAGTACTCAGCAATAAAAAGGAATGGACTCTTGATATATTCAAAAACAGAGATGAATCTCAAAGCAATTATATTGAGTGAAAGAAGCCAGACAAAAGAGAGTACATGCTGTATGATTCCATTTATATAAAATTCTAGAAAATTCAGATTATAGGAACAAAAAGTAGACCAGTGGTTGCCTAGAGACAGGAGGAAGCAGACAGTGCAGGGAGAGGGGAATTATAAGGAGGCATGAGGAAACATTTGGGGGTAATGAATATGGTCATTAACTTGACTGCTGTGGTTTCACAGGTGTGTACACATATCAAAACTTTATCAAACTGTAGACTTTAATTGCAGTTTGTTGTATATCGATTATATAAAAATTATTTTAAAGAAAAATTTTAATTAAAAAAAAAAAAAAACTAAACTTTGTTTACCATACTGGGAAGCCCACTTGAAATTGAGCAGGATTCTGCGGGGCCCTTCTGGATACAACAGCCTTTCCTTATCCCCTGTTTCTTGTTTGTAGGAAAAAGGTTTCAGCCTCCTAGACCTTCCCTGAGTTCCAAAGGGCAGATTCAACGTTACTAACTAGGGGAGGGAGGGAATGCAGAAATAAAGGAAAGGCAGTCAAGAAACAATAGTGCAGTGATGGGGCAGGGCCCTGGTTCCTCCTCAAAGGATAAACATAACAATCTGATATGTATCTCTGAGTCCTACTATAGGAATGAAGGCTCCCACCCAGGTGGAGGACGGTAACTTCATGCTGAGCTTAAGCACATGGACTCCTGATTGGTCAGGAGCAGAAGGAGATGCTTACTGAGATTCCTGGAACACCACCCTGTTACCTCACCACCAACCAATCAGAAGAAAGTTACATACCTGCAGCCCTACCCCAAAATTTGCCTTTAAAAACACTTCCCTGAAACCCATCTGGGAGTTCAGCTCTTTTGAGCATGAGATGCCCATTCTCCTTGCTTGGCCCTGCAATAAACTTTTCTCTGCTCCGAACTCCAGTGTTTTGGTTTGTTTGGCCTCATCTGCCTCTACGTCGGGCACATGAACTTGGGTTTGACAACACATTATGGAAACGAATGATACTTTTTTGAATTATAAATCTTGAATAGGTCTCCTCTCCTTCACAACAGACGGCCCACATGACTTCCAGTAACACATCCACAGTTTGCCTTTCAGAAAATCCCCAGAGCATGAGAACCCCTCATTCTCTCCCCTACTCTAGAGGACACAGTGTCTATAGAACAGAATTGATTTTCTCTTTTTAAATGGTATCTCTATGAATTACCACAGTGTGTACATAAAGGCAGATCTCTTGGCAATTAGTTCTCTGGTGTGCTCCCAGCTTTAACCTTTCTTCCTGTGAAATTGCATTGGTGCTCAAATGCTTTAAAGTTGCTGTGTCCAGGAATATTTTTGCCAGTAGCATCTGAGCATAAAAGAGCTTCTAGTGGTCAAAGGAAGGACTCAGAGATGTTTTCTTGGTAATTGACATAGTTACTGAGCATCATTAGATTTCAGAAATTCTGCTGAAGGTGCTTGTTTTCCACATTTATATGATATTCTCAGTGTGGGAGAAATAACAAGCCAGAAATTTTGCATTATTAAGTTCAGAACATATTTGTATTCATATTACTTGTGGTATGTTTTTAAATGAAATGAATACTTTTAATGAAGCAACTTTAAATTAAGGCACAAGGGCTTTCCTGGTGGTGCACTGTTTAAGAATCCGTCTGTCAATTCAGGGGACATGGGTTCGAGCCCTGGTCCGGGAAGATCTCAAATGCTGGGGAGCAACTAAGCCTGTGTGCCACAACTACTGAGCCTGCACTCGACCCCGTGAGCCACAACTACTGAAGCCCGTGTGCCTAGAGCCCATGCTCTGCAACAAGAGAAGCCACCGCAATGAGAAGCCTGCACACTGCAACGAAAAGTAACCCCCACTCGCCACAACTAGAGAAAGCCCGCACAGCAATGAAGACCCAATGCAGACAAAAATAAATAAATAAATAAATAAATAAATAAATAAATAAATAAATAAATAAATTCATTAAAATTAATTAATTAATTAAGGCACAAGATTACTTTTTACCATTCCTACTCTGCTGGATAGAACAGCACACTTGAAGATAAACGTTAACTCTCACAAAATCTCTTAAAGGAGGACAGTGTAGGAAGAAAAAAGAAAGTCCCAAAAAAGTCAATGTTGAAGTGAAAGGCTTATGGATCAGGGGTCTGAAGAACTGAGTTTGAGCCTTAGTTTTGCCATTAATTAACTGAAACCTTGGGCAATTGAGTTATCCTCATTGGGACATGGATTCCTCACTTGTTGAATAAAAGATTACACCAAACGTTTCAAAGATGCTTTTCAGCTCTTCACTAAAAATCAGCACCTTCCTTGTGGCATAAAATGGGACAGGGAGAAAAGTCACCCTGTCTTTAACTGTAGGTCCCTTTTAGTTATACCACTGTAGAAGTCTGTAAGTTTTCCTCTACTTAGAGCGAGAGGAATTATCCTCTTTAACTTATTTTTCTAGAGTAAGGTGCTTACGCCATTTAGTACCATGCATTAGAAATTATTTATATAAATATTTCTTTATGTTGTCACAAATATAATTCTCCTGTTAATAAACACTCTGGCAATACCTAATTCTGTGTAGTACCTAATTCTGCCCCTTAGTTACAGTTGTGGTGATTCAGGACAAGCATCCACATTGCACTGACAAGATGAAGTTTACTATAGGAATAGTAAAATAAATATGATAAACTTCCATTAAACAACATTAGCTCAGCAGACGCTTTCATTAGATGATTTTAAGTTTGAAACAGTATCATTGTCTTGGCAATTTGGAAACAATGGATGACACGTCAATGCCTGGAGCTTAGAATTAATTTTTTTTTCCCCTGTGGTATGTGGTGTTTGTATATGTGTGCTGCAGAGAATCTAAAAGATTTATACAGTTTAGTCTGTTTTTATTCCTATGACCCATTATAATGTAAAATGTCTTTATTTTCAGTGCCATATTATTTAGTTTTGGCCATTAGTGTTACAGATATAATTTCTTTTTTCTCAATGGAATAGTAAAAACATTTCTCTGCGTACCAAGACTAACATAAAATTAGAGAAAATGCTAGAAAAGTGATCATAGATTGTCCTGAAGTGACAGCCAGGAAATAGTCATCCCAAAAGTGTTATAACAGCCATCAGAAGGCAATAAAAGAATTTTAGTGGACACTCTTATAATTGACCATTTCGTCCTAAGAATCTCTAAGGTATTAATCACTAGGTTTTTCAGAATCTTTCTCTCTCTCAATCTCTTTCTCCATTTCCCCATCCCTTCCTTCCTTCCTTCTTTCCTTCCTTCCTTCCTTTTTTCTTATTGTTAGTCTTAGGAAATCTTTAAAAATTTCAATTCTATATGATTATTTTCTAGCACTTCACATATAAGAATTTGCTGTACAAAAGAATTTGAAACAGTGTCACAGTTTTCCCCTCAGGTGGTCTGTGCTCTCCTGTTGGCCCTCAGTTTCTTTCTGGCATTGTTACTTATTGAGCCTGTATGCTGGGCCTTGGAAAACCCTGCCTTTTGTTTATTGTTCAAACAAACTTTCTTTAACAGCAGCACATGTAACAGAAGACTTCAGAATTTAATTTATTCCAGTGTAATGAGGCCGCCAAGAAGAGATCAAGGTAAAAGTCAACCCTCCTATTTTTAAAACTGAACCCAGAACAGCTTGGCTTGCTCTCCAATCTTCTCCGAAGCCTTCTCCCTCTGGTAGGCATCTTCCACTCCATCCATACTAAACCACTTACAGCGCCCATCAAATACCTCTTTCCTCCATGCCTTTGTACATGCACATGTCCTGTGCCCATCAAATGCCTCTTTCCTCCATGCCTTTGTACATGAACATCTCCTGTTTGAAATGCCATTCTCCCCTCCCAGGTAGCTCTAACTTGTCCTCCAAGACTTGATTTAAGGCTTCCCCTCTGGGAAGTCTAAGTCCTTCCCCAAAACCCATCACCGGCTCCAGCCAGGAAAGGATGTGTGGGCTTGCTCTGTGTTCCCATTTTATAGCTAAGAAAATCACAGCCCTTCTCTCCCTGAATTACAGTTATCTCTGAATATCTGTATCTTCCAAACAGACAGTGATCTTCTTTAGATCTGGGATTGTTTGTTCACTGTCTCATCTCCAGATCTAGCCACACATTTGATCCTTAGTAGTCACCCAGTCAGTTTTAGATGAATGAATAAATAAATGAATGGTCTACCTAATGAATGCAGAGTTTTAACCTGGAGGAGAGGATTCTAAGAGGCACATGAGAGGGGTCTAGATATCCTGAGGTACTGGCATTATCATAATAATAGCTAATCTTTATTTATTGCTTAAGAAGTGCCATGCCAGTTTCAAGTTTTTTATGCGGATCATATAATTTACTCCTGGCCAAAACCCAATATGGTAGTACTATTACTATCCTCATTTTGCACATGGAAAATCTGAGGCACAGAGAAGTTAGGTAAACGTCACAGACTTGGGCAGCAGAACAGGGTGAAGCCAGGTTTCAAGCCAGAGGTTTGACCCCAGAGCCCACACTCTTAACTATTAGTACAAGGTACCTGCCTATGCTGCTACTGTAGAAGAAGGAAGAAACTATTATCAGCATCTGAGCACAAAGCTGACATATATTGTTAACTCAGTAACTGTCTCTATGATGATTTGCTCTGAGTGACCTAAAGGCTGGAATTCTGTTGAATGGTCTTAGCTATTAACTCAACAGAAAAAATAATTTTTTTAACAATTAGAGCTATCCAACAACGGAATAGGCTAGCTCTGAAGCCACTCATCTAAAAATATTTAAGCAGAGACCGAGCTACTACTAAGTGGGGGATTTCAGATCTGGAATTCATACATATTAGAAGGATTAGGCACTGCACTGGTAAGTTGTCCACATTGATGCCACTGCAGTTATGCTTTGGTCAAGCCATATACGCAGAGATATAGTGACTATTGTATAGAACTTGGCCAAATGATGTCAGTGAACACTTTCAAAACTAAGACACCATTCAGGCCCAACTCAAGAATTTTCTAACAGTAGAGATGGACATAGAGCACTGTGGAAAGCAGGTGGAGTAAAAGGATTGGAGACATATCTGCCTCACTGTCAAGTGACAGTGTCTGTATCATTTAATCTTTCAGAGCCTCAGTTTCTTCAGCTATTGGATGGGGGTAATAATCGCTCTCTTACTTTCAACATGTGGGGATCAAAGAAAATTTTTGAAAGTGGGAGAATGTGATATAAATATAAATTGTCATGAAGGAGATATGAAAGAGATGTAAAGTTATGAGGCAACTGTAAGTTAAAGTCAGGTATATACACACTTATTCTGCCTATAATTACCACCAGCTCTCTTAAACATTTTCCAGCATGATTCAGGTATCTTTATCAAAAATGTTGCCCCCTCATGGCCTGAATATATTTACCTCATATGAACTGGTACCTCTTCCTGGATGATATTTTCTGTGTCTTAGCCCTTATACCATAAATACAGTGTATAAGCAGCTCTGACTATTTAAAATTCTTAAGTTGCTGAGGTAAGAGACACCTTAGGAATTTTAAGGTTGGTAGTTTGAGAATCATCCTCTTTCTCTTGCTGTATAGATAGCATCCACTGAACATGCACAGTAGCTGCTTTTGTTTGATAGTTATACCTGCAGGAGCATCTGTATTTGCAGATCTGGACTGTGGTTTAGTCTCAGGGGCAGGCAGCCTTGGTCAAAGGACGAAAAATTCTGATCCTCCGGTTACAGAATTGCTCTTGGTGAAAAGCACACTCTATACACCAATCAGACAAATTGTCAAATGATTTGTAATGGAATTAAATAAGAAAGTAGCACCAGAATAAATGAAAAGGGATATAGGAAAAACAAAACTAAAAGAAGAAAAGAATAATAGGAAGAAGTGAAATAAGAAGATAGAGAAACTCAAGGAGAAAGAAGACAACAGAATGAGAAAAGTAAAACAAACAAACAAACAAAACAACCCATAAAGAGATGAAGAAAAGAACAAGTCTTCAGTACCTGTTTTTCTGGTCAGTTGAAGTGGTCCCCTGAACCCTGCTGTTCTCTTGATTTTCAGAGATGGATTAGCAAAATATAAAGTGAGCATAAATTTGCTAACTGTGTTGGTACCGAGTCACCTTGGACCTCATCAGCATTGCTAAACATCACCCATAACCTTTCCATTATCACTGAGGGTCTGCTCAGCACCAGGCCCAACTGCTCCAATAATTTCAATTACTTTCCCCAACAAATTTTATGTTTCATGTATTTTAGTGGCCTGATAATTATGATTTCTCTCATTTCTCGCTATTGAGCCTAATGGGTTCCAGCATGAGTGTACAGTTTCAGAAATGAAGTTCCACTTGAATTCACAAGTTATTATCTACTTTCATTAATGGAATTGGAAAAAAGAGAGTGGAAAAGAGATAAAGAATGAGGAGGAAGGAAAAGATGAGTGAGCAGGAGGAGGGGGAAAAAAGAAAAAAACAAACAGCCAGGATTAAAGAAAAAGAAAATCAGCCAAATGTGAAAGGAAAAGTCAGACTGAGTATACAGAGAAAGTAGAAAGGAAAGTATGCAGACAAACTTTTTTAAAAAATATGAAAAGTACCGAACAGATTACTTCCATTATTAGGCACATGACTAATAAAGCAGCATAGTGTGTTGGAAAATTCTCAGGCTTTGTAGCTAGACCACAATGGGTTTGAGGAACCTGGTTCTTTTGTTTTCTAGCTCTGTGGTCAAAAGCATGTTACTTGACCTTGCTGAGATTCATCTGTCTTCTTCTCTGTACGGATAAGAACATTGACTCTATGGACTAATTCCCTTTCCTCTTTCTTAATCCCTCTTCCGTGTGTGTGTGTGTGTGTGTGTGTGTATCAAAATATTTTAATGGAATGACAGTT
Source organism: Eschrichtius robustus (assembly GCF_028021215.1). Classification (NCBI taxonomy): domain Eukaryota; kingdom Metazoa; phylum Chordata; class Mammalia; order Artiodactyla; family Eschrichtiidae; genus Eschrichtius; species Eschrichtius robustus. The sequence continues at coordinate 83,382,593 of NC_090829.1, read as the reverse complement.
ATGTACATGAAAGTGTGCTGGTGCAGGGAGATGGGCTTTCTGAGAGGTTGCAGAGCTGAAGGCAGAGATATATGTAGAGCTTAGGTGACGTGGGCACTGACAAAACTCTCCTCCCACGTGGGAGGCTATGATTCAACTCCCACTGTCTGGCATAAGAAATGGAAATGTCCAAATCTGAAGACACTCTCATCAGTGGAAGCCCTAGTAAAAAAGATTATTTGCATCAGTTCTACATGATGATTATGTAAGCCCCAGGAGGAAAGGATTGTGACGCAGCAAGGCATCAAGGGTTCAGATCCATTAAGACTCTGTGTCACCAGCAGCTGTGTGAATTCTGATTTGGGGCCAAATAATTGGTAACTTACTCCGACCTTATAGTTGGGTTATGCATGTCATCTCTTACAACCAACATTTAATCCCTCTGAAGAGATATAGCTGGGAAAAGTAGGACATAGAAAAATGAAGAAGACATAACTCTTGACTTCAAGAAGCTAATAATGCAGTAGGGGACATAGAATAAATACACAAATAAGTATAATAGAAAATGAATATGATAAGTGGTATAAAGTGTCACATTGGATCATACAGGTTTAAGAAGGAAAATGTTATATATTTTATAAAAGATTATCTTTTAATAAAAGCCCAAGTTTTAAGCCAAAGGAATGAAACTCTAGTTTTACAAGTTTAATCATCAATGAGCTACTTGGGAAAATAAAAGGAGGATTACAGAGTACTTTCCTATTTTCATGAAAATACATCACATAGATGGCAACAACTGAGCCCTGTACTGCAGGCACTTGACGGGATAAAACGAGAAAATTTAGGAAGAAATTCCCCAAAAAACATTGGAATTAAAACATTTTAAAGATAACAAAAAGCAGCTGTAGTGAAAAATTTAAAAAAAAACACAAAAACCCCCCACCATATATGGAAATAGCTGAAGTAATGATTCATATAAAATGCCTCTACTATGTATTCTGCACCTGAAAAGGTTAACAGTTTTCTCTAATAATCCTAATAGAGGCCACTGAACGATGGCTTATCTTCTTCAGTTCCATTAGAATGAAGTAAAAATGGATGCTCTTAATGTGGACTCAAAGAAAAGAACTAATTAACCTGACAATGTGCTCCTCTTTCACCAAGTACCTTTCTGCAAAGGCAACTAAAACTAAAGACAACTGGACATTTTTTAAGGTTATCTATACTTTTCTTGAATACATTTAAAAAAAAACCCAAAAAACATTGTCTGGGAGGTATTTGGTCAATATATCAATTGATTGACACAGTCCTATATCAGCTTTTGCTTTCAGAAAAAGCATACACCCACTGGAGAACCGTGAGCCTACCTGCCCCACTCCAGGAACTGTGTGTGGCACGTGAGATACAAAGACAAGTGAGAAAATCTTTCTCTCAAAGCCCCAGTACTTTATTTGGAGAAACAAACACATACAAAAATAATTACAGCCTCTGAGAGAGGCAAGTGCAAAGGACTTTGATCGCTGGTGGGGCAGAGGTGACAACTAAGAGAGTGGCAGGAGGGTGGAAGCTTCATGAATATGTCAAATTTCAACCTGGCCTTGAGGAATCCCAGGAGCTTGCCTGGTGGTGAAAGGAAGGGAAGGGGTTCGTTCACATGTCAAGAAGGGTCTACACAAGTCCTTGTTTGCAAGGGTCATTAGGGATTCAGGCAGGTGCTGTTTGTCCTACAACCTGCTTATTGACTATTTCCAAGTTACAACTTGACTAAGATAATGTTAGTGGTCCACAGAGGGCTTTGGCAGTAGTTAAAAAAAAAAAAAAAAAATCAAAAAGAGTGCCACCTCTAGGGATTTGGCTTCTTTGGGTCACAAGTCTGTTGTAACTCAGCAGGATCACATTAGGCCCAAATGAAGAGATTTGACATTGTCCTTCTAGTCTCATTATCTTTGACAAGGGTCTTCCTTGCCTCAGTTAATCATGACAGAGAAGCACTGAATGTGAGACTATAGATGGTGAATTGAGGGGACATAAGGGAACCCGGGCTTCCTGTGCTCTGAAATCACCAGCCAATGTATTGTAGCTTCTTATGGAGGCTGGGGCCCAAAAACTCAATTAGCAACCACGAATCCAGAACCTCAGAGGCAGGTCTCAGGTTCCCTGGACTCATTTGAGCTACTAAGCATCCTGCTTTGGTTTCTATCATGTCAATTCACTTTCCTCATCCAAGGGTCAGCTAGAATAATAATACACACAGAAATCTTGAAAAGTCAAATCTTATATTTTAATTCAAAGATTCCATGGCCTATTAAAATGACTCCTAATGTACTTTGAAGAATAAAACCTTCCTTACCTTCCCACCTCTAGAGTACAGAACATTAACAAAGCATTTCTTTCCTCCCACTTTTTGGAAGTTATTCTGTGTTTCTTGAACCATGTTAATTTTGGAAAACCTCTACCTATTCATATCTCTGAGTATGAACAATGTGAAAAATCCCATGTTGGTTAGAAATTTTTTCTTTTTTTTTTTTTTTTAAAGACCATGGAACCAGTGGCTTCCTGGGAGTAAATATAATTTTTGAAATAAAATATGGGCTAAAGTGGTCTTTTAACCTTTAGAGTTAGATCTTCAATGTTCTTCATATCTTGGTATCATCCTCAAAGTTTTGTGGATATTTTTAATAAGCATCTGTTGAAAATAAGACTCCCAATAAGGTCCAAGAGGGAGAGGATATATGTATACATATAACTGATTCACTTCATTGTGCAGCAGAAACTAACACAACATTGTAAAGCAACTATACTCCAATTAAAAAAAAAAAAAAAAAGCTAATGGAAATAGGAATGATGCAGCAGAAAGACAAAAGGTGTAGAAGATGTTTTCTAAAAGGTTGGTGGGATTTATATGTCCCCATTATCTGCCCCAGCCCATGGTCTGGATCCTAATTGTCCCAGTAAATTATTTAGCAGTATGATTTGTCATGTGAAATAATATTTGGATCACTTATTAAAGACCCATTTTATGTCAGACGGCTTACATAATCTAAGTCTAATTTTTGCAAATGTATTTATAATTGAGAAGACCACTTCAGCGAGCTCAAGAGACTTACCTAGGGTTACAGATTCAAGTTAATGCAGAGAGAGGATTTGAACATACGTAATCTGAATCCCAAACCAAGTGTTTTTCCCCTTTTCTGCTAAATCCTATTTATAAGACTTGTGATGGTCAGAAGAATGCAGAACCCATCTATTTCTTCCAGCTAAGTAGCTCTGGTCAGGTTGCCTAACCTTTTTTTTTTTTTTTTTTTTCATAAAGATACACATATTTTAAAGAAATATTAAAATGCCATTTCTATCCTCAGACCTTAAAAGGGGTCTTAATAATATCTGTGTTGTAAAAGAAGGAGGAACAGATCTGCCTGAAAGTGGTTGAGTTATAAGGAGGGATACTGAACTGGGGGAGAGGATTCTGTTGCAGGAGAAGTTTGGAACACGAAGTCTGAGTCAGAGATGTCTCTACCACACTTGTTGTCAAACAGAAATACGACGCAAGCCACATGCTTAGATTTAAATATCCTAACAGTCATGTTTAAAAATGTAAAAATAAAGAGGTGGTTTTAATTTTAAGAAGATAAGCAATCCAGTGTATCTAAAGGATTATCATTTTAAGATATAATCAACACGAAACATTCACGATCTGTTTTACATTCTTTTTGTATATGAAGTTTTTAAAACGTCTGGCATATGTCTTACACTTGGAGCACATCTTTACTTAGAAAGCTACGTTTCAAGGGCTCTAAAGCAACCTGTGGTCAGAGTTGACCATACTGCACAGCAGAGTTCTCGTAGCTTAAGAAGAAAGAGAAGGTGATCAAAAGGAGTTTGCATGCGGGTCCCAGCAGCTCGGGCGGCGGGAGGAGCGGCAGCGGCCAGGCAGCCCAGCCTCGAGAAGGCTCTCCGCGCGCCGTGGCCGCCCCGTCGCCACGATGCCCGAGAGGAAGGTCGGCTCCGCCGAGGGCGCGGCGAAGGAGGAGCCCAAGAGGAGGTCGGCGAGGTTGTCAGCTAAGCCGGCTCCTGCAAAAGTGGAAACGAAGCCAAAAAAGGCGGCAGGAAAGGATAAATCTTCAGACAAAAAAAGTGCAAACAAAAGGGAAAAGGGGAGCAAAGGGAAAACAGGCTGAAGTGGCTAACCAAGACACTAAAGAACACTCACCTACAGAAAATGGAAAAGCTAAAAACGAGGAGAGCCCAGCTTCTGATGAAGTAGGAGGGAAAGAAGCCAAGTCTGATTAATATCACACACCTGGTCCTATCAGGGGTCCCTGTCTCCCTTCTTGTACAATCCAGAGGAATATTTTTATCAACTATTTTGTAAAAAGTTTTATAGTAGCTCTAGAAACTTTTTTAAAAAGGAGGGAGTCCCACCTCATCCCATTTTTTAAGTGTAAATGCTTTTTTTTTTAAGAGGTGAAATCATTTGCTGGTTGTTTATTTTTTGGTACAACCAGAAAACAGTGGGATATTGAATATGGGAGGCTTTGGTTGTCTTGGGTGTCAGCTTAACCTTCCACAGATGGAGGGTAGCTTTTATATCCTATAATACAAAGCATACTAAATGTCAGTTTGGAGTCAGTTGTGCATTTAATGTCTTAAACACTTTAAATTACTTCTCTTCCGATGTTGTTTTTGGTAGAATTGTTTCCTAAAGCAAACCACTCACCCCTTGACCTTGGCTCTCCTGGGCAGAATTTTGTGCACTCTGTAACATCTTTGGTCATGGTAGTCCAGGTCTTCTAGTAACTGTTAATGTGCTGTGAACGACTGACAATTTGAGTATGTAGTGTATATGATACTAAATTATGAATTAGTGGGACTTATGATGTATCATCATATCAATATTTGAAGGTATTGGTACTGGATATCCTGTGAAGGAAAATTTGCCTCCAAATTTTAAGCTGGAAAGTCACTGGAATAACTGTTCAGAAAGAATCTATATGATTTTTTAGATTTTTGGTACGTATGTTGAGAATTGTGTACAAATTAAAATGTCTGTGTACTGATCCTCAAAACAACCAATAAAATCTCAATTATGAAAGAAAAAAAGGAGTTTACATGAAAATGAACTCATTTCAGAATGGGGTGATTGAAGTATAAAAAATTATATATCAATAATTGGAGGTGGATAAAATTTCCATCTACTGGGAATGAGGTAAGAAAAATTATAGGGGAATCATGTGGAGTGAAATAAAGGGGGAAGAAAAACAAACACTGGGGGAGCAGGTGTTTCCCATTCATTGTCACTCGCTCACTCAACAGAAAGTTACCATTCTCTCCGTTGCATAGAGGAGAACGCTAGCGCAGAGAAAAATTCAGTCACTGGCTCGAGTTTCAACTTCCTACTAGTCTATGAATCTGTGACTACCCAAAATCAATAGTTTGTATCTATCTTATTCTCATTGCCTATAGTGAAAAAAAAAAAAGGAAAAAAGAGGTATAATATGCCAGCTGACCTGAGTCTCTTGCTGATGAGGCAGAGACAGGGGATTTGCCAAGAGCAAGGGGGGAGGAGGCTAGAAATCTTGTCAAGGGCTGTGTTTCAAAGGCTGTTGCTCCAATCCCTAGGCCTGTAAGGTGCTGGAGGAGGGGAGCCAGGCCCACAGCAGCTGCTGTACTAGGCAGTTGTTATTCTGGGGACATGGATGCACTGTTCTCTTGGTACAGTTGAAGACAGAAAGCAAAAGATTGGGTTTGACAGTAGTCAGAGAGCATTGGTGGAAAAACTGGAGAAATATCTGCACATGAGGTTGGTGAAAAATCAGGGGAGCTTGTCCAATGACCTGCTCTGGATTTTCAGACACTAGGATAGATTCTTATCTGACTTACACAAGCTCAGTATGTTTCCTGGCTTGTATTTTATGTTTTAAAATAACAGTCTTACTCCAAACTGTCCATGTGAAATGCAGATCATCTACATTCTGTGATGTAATCCGCTTGGGTCATGGCAGTGAGAAGATTATCACATCGTTCTCATACAGGCAACTCTTTTAGGAGAACTTGGAGGAACAGAAAAGGGGCATCAGACAGCGCTAATTAGCCTTACTTTCATGAAAAGTGAATTTCATGAAAATCAAGTTATTTTCAGCTAAGGATCACTGCTGAGAGGAAAGAAAAACCAAATGAGCTGAAGAGTAACAAGACTCTCTTTAAAAATGGATTCATAATGAACTCTCATTTCTATTTGGACAAGTAGTTTACACGTAATTACTTAACCTATAGGATTGTGAGAGAGTTAAAAAGTTGACCTTATTCATTCATTCAAAAGTTCCGTCAACAGCTGTTGTTTGAGCATCTACTCTGTGCTAAATGCAATTCTAGGCTCTGATTATAGACTAGTGTGACAAAGGCTGCTAGCTGATTCCTAAACCCATTTCCTCTTCTTGGAAACACAACTAGACTACATTTTCTAGACTCCGGAGTTAGGTTTGGATATGACTGAGTACTAGCCAATAGACTATAAGAGAAAATGTTGCTTCTGCCCCTACCATGTGTGATTCTCCATGAGAATTTTTCACTGACTATATTGACCTTGGGAACTACATTGAAGGTGGTGGACCACATAGAAGAAGGTGGCAGAATCACCGCTTAGAGGAGAGCAGTAAGAAAACTGGTTTTACACTTGAGGTGAGCTAGAAATAAACTTGTTATAGCAGCTAGTGCAACCTTAGATAATATCAGCGTGAACAACAGACTTGCTCAATGCCCTCTTGAGAGACAGACAATAAATAAGCAAACCACATAAATATATTTGGTTGTATATGAAAATGTTAAGCCTAGCTATAGACGAAGCCCCCATAGCTCAGGTTCATGCTAAAAGATTAAAACTGTTGTTGATACAAAAAAAAAAAATTATGTTTGACTTTGGAATAAATGACTTTGGAATAAACAATCTCTTTCTCTCTTCATCCTACCTCTCCACCCCCTGCCCAACAGACACACGTACCTCTTTAATCAAATACCTAATTTTCTGAAACAGTGGTGGACTCCACTGCATGCAGTGAATAAGAAAAACCACATCATCTTAGAGATTTCAGTTCCCTGTTTTCTATCCTGAATGTTAATCCATTGTAGAAAGATATAAATGCATCTTTTATGTAAGCAATAATGAAACATTGGTTGGCTGGTTAATGTTCTTCCATAAACAAAAGCAGAAATACTGAATACATTACCTGGTGGTAGAGCAGTGGAAAGATGACTGAGGTGATACTTAAAAGAGTTCTGAGATCCTGTCCTAATTATGTGATGGGAGCTAAAGAAGCTACTGCTGAGGTCTTAGTTGCCTCATATACAAAACTGGAGGTTTGGGCTAATTGACCTATAAGATTCCTCACACTTCTATTTCTAATTTCTGAGCCCGAACCGAAACTTTTTTTTTTTTTTTATTGAACAGAAAAATGGTAGATGTGTGGCTCAAATGCAGTGCTTGGGAGATATTCTGCCTAGTTTACAGGTTCAAATGATGGGACTCAGCGTATGAACTTGGAATCCTCGACTCTCTGTTAGAGGCCTGATGCATTACCTAGAAAAAGGAGGCTAAAGAGACATTGGGAAATCCCAGGTGATTCAGAGATTCTGTTTGAATTATCCAAAAACCTTCCCAGGACTTTGACTTCATTTGACCCCTGTACTTCTGAAGTGTGTGTGTATATATGTATATGATTCTGATTTCCCAAAGATCTGAGCCTCCTTTGCCCTTTGAAGCTTCCACTTTTCAAAATAAGAACTGTATTGTTTTTAACAATTGGGTCTTTCTCTCCAGCTCTCCACACCCCCCTCAGCTTCTCTCTTCTCTGTGTTCTCTCTCAGCCCCTCTCAACTGTCTGGCTCCTGACGGTGTGCGTTGTGATTTAAGACACTCTGTGCTTTTCCCTTCCTTACCACGGTGCCTTTGATTCACATACAGACAGATACATTCTTGATCAGATTTTGGCTGCTCCTCTTGGCTTGCTGGTGTTGCACTAGTAACTAATAAGCTAATAAGAGAAGGAGAGTGAGGAGAGCCTGCCTCCTTTTATAAAGCAAGTGGATGACAATGCTACAGCCTCCGTTTTGGCACCTTTAAGAAATGCTACCTGCTTTCCCACTGGGAGCCTTCGTTTGTTTGGTCAGGCCACATCACTGTGCAGAGGCTAGTGGTCGACATGTCGGACAGTGAAGGCCTGCTTGGATGAAGAAGACGAAATTTACGTAGTTGGAGGACCATTCTTTGTTCCATAGTGGATAAGCAATTGGGCTTCTTTGCTAAGTGTTCCATGTAAATCCTAAGTAGCCATTTTTAACCAGATTCTTTATAATCCTATTTATTTTTTGCCACCAACCTAGGATTGGGTCTTCAGACTCTAAACCTACATCCTTCTCTAGAGGCAGAAATGCTGGGAATTTTCTCCTGTGACCTATTTTTCAACACCTTTGCTGGATCCTTAGAGACATGACTGAAAAAGCTACAAGAAAGATTTCTTTATCTTACCTAAAGTTTCCTTCTTCCTTAGACATTTAAACGCCCTATTTCAAAATATCAAAGTTTTGAGTGCTCATATCCTTTAACCCAACAGCTCTACTCTTGTAGTTATGTTTGCAAAAGCATGTGTATGTGTGTGTGTGTGTGTGTGTGTGTGTGTGCGCGCGCGTGTGTGCACAGACGTATACATACAAACATGATTATTCTCCTTGTAATAGCAAAACCTGGAAAAAACTTGGGGACTACTTAAATAAATGATTGGTCATCCATAGAGTTGAACAATATGCAGCTATTTTAAAAATAAAATAGCTATATATGATGATTTTGAAAAATCTGTTGCATTACTAAATGGAAAACATACTTGCACAGGCTGAACTCTTTTGTCAAAATTTTTATCTATCTACTATCTATTTATCTGTCTTTCTGTCCATCTGTTCATCATGCATCCAACCAGATACCTCTGCTGGTTTATGTATTAAGCATTTTATATTTTACTGAGAGTGTAGATAAAATCTGTTAACAGCAACTTCCTCTAGGAAGAGTGACTCTGGGAAAGGGAGATTTACATGTTATAGTTTACCTTTTTGTGAGTTTTGAATTTCTAACTTGGTGCGGATATTGCTTTTATTTTTAAAAGATGTCATGTCAGCTGAGGTAAATTGGATTCTGATATTATGGAGGATTCCTCTTCTTTTTTTCTTTATATATTTCAAACCTGTGTAAGTCTTGTTTTAAAACGCCCTAATATGAAGGCTTAATGGTTATATAAAAATACGGTTCCAGTCACTTTCCTGAAAATGAATTTTGAAAGATGAAGGGAGAAACTCACAGGGGCTATAAGTCCCTGAGTGGTGAGAACACACGGAGGGGGCAGAGGAAAGGGCTGTGAAGGGAGAGGAGTGACACTGAGGGATGTGCTTCCCGCAATGCACAGAAGTGAGGCGAGCGAGGGCTGGCAGTTAGGAAAATTGGATTCCAGCCCCTCTCTGCCATTTCCTGCCCTCTTACACATATCACTTAACCTCTCCCAACCTCAGTTTCCTCATTTATAAAATAAGGGAATTGTGTTGGATGATTCCTGAGGTGCCTTCTAGCGCAGAAATCTACACAGTTCTATGAAATATCAGCCATTCTCCCCCCCACATAATTGGCAGGAGGTGATAAAGAAATAAGGTCCAGAATATGACTCATCTTTCAATGTACATTTTCTCTGTCCTTCGACAGAAGTAGTCAGTAGGTCTTGTTTTTTTCCTCCTGTTACCCTGATAATAAGTCAGGATAAACTCCCTATAATGGACGCCACAGAGACTTTTATTGGCGGGGAAAAGCTGAGCTGGCCCAGAAATGCCCATTTGACAGAACACACTTCTAGTCAGAGACAGCAGAGGCAGGCACAGTGAATGAACGATAAGGTAGATCAGAGTGATCAGAGTTTTAGTTTAAAAAAAACAGAAAAACAGAAAAAAATACATCATTCATCATATGAAATTTTGCAGTTTGTGGTATGTTCTATTTTATCCGACTCTGCCCACCTGTTCTTTCTAAAGCCTTTCAACCCCACTAATGTTTTCTATTCCAAAACTACAGAGTAGAAAGAAGCCTGACCTAATCACTGCCATCCCAGCATACTGTCAAGTTACCATGATCCTTTAAAGCCCTTGGCTTGGGGTTATGGAAAGAATGAAAGCCAAAAGTCAGGTGATCACTATTTCATGGTGTGACCTAGGAAGGCCAATGCAATGTGAGAAATACTTCTCGAGCCCCTACCACATACTAGGCATCATGCTAAGCATTCAGTATTCAAAGGTCAAGGCCCTACGTTGAAGAAGATAGGAGTCTAAAGGGGGAAGGATCAACATATTTGTAACTACAGTACAAGTCCCACACCAGAAGGCCAGACCAGAGCTATGGAAGTACGGAGCAGGGGTTGTTTAGTCTGTCAAAGGGTCATTTGAGCTGGGACTTAAAGACAAATAACCAATATCCAGGGTCTCCTTTTGCTAACAGTTTCTGGCCTTACTGTAACAGGGAAAATATCTACATTTCTCTGCATGTGACTGCCCCAGAAGTGTACATGTGTGAAAAGAGCAAGCAGGTCATCTGAAAGATGGATGAAGAAAGACCCAGAAAGAGCAAAACTGCTCTGGGAATGTGGAAGAGTAAGGGAATGGGGAGCAAACCAGGGAAAGAATGGGCCCAAGAAGGAAGTAACGGGGAGACGGAACAGCGTACAGGGAGGGGTGAAACACTGTGGTGGGCTGTGCCACTAAGATATTGCAGATTTCATTCCAAAATGGTCTTGTTTACCTTCAGAGACTGTGTTTCACTGGGCATCCCATAGTAACTGCTGCTAGAGTGCATCTCCTTTCATATAAGGTCCCCTGCTGTCATGAGCCTTCATGAGCATGGCGAGTTTTGTCCTGAAGCCTTTGGCAAAGTGGAACAAACCTAGCAGCACCTCTAAAGTGTGGACACCCTGCTGGGGTGAAGATGAATGGAAACGCAACTGGGAAGTATTTCACAACCGGGTGTGAAGGGGTAGAGAAGGGAAAGAAAATATTTCTCTCCCGGAGTGATTTATACTAGATTTAGACGAAGACTCATAGCCAAGTGTAGGAATCAGCTGTAAGTCACTTGTGAAAGAACAAATACTGTATTTCTTTTCCACCCAAGCCATGTGTTTAAATCAAATCAGCAAATATTTTTAATAATATCATTGTTCTCCAAATGTTGTCATTGCTTGATTTATTTACCCTTCTCTGAGGAGAGTCAGTCTCAGAACTGCCGGAGTCACAGGGTCAGGGAGAAAAGGACAGGCTATTAATGGTTGACTGATACTATTTTCTTTTGAGGAATAAATTTAGAGTCTCTGCATCTTCTCAAATCCCAAAGGATGTCCCACAGTACTGAAAATTTTGAGGCTAGACTTGTCCCTGGTTTTAAGAATGATGAGTTTCCATAAAGGTCCTATTCAAATGTCAATTAATAGGCCAATACCTGAAGCCATTAACCTGTGAAGTCAATATGCAGAAAGAGTGATTTTGCTGTGTAATTACAGAGGAAGAATCAAGGTAAAACAGTACTGCATTTTGATGCCTAATAAGATATCGAAAAAGGGGAAGAGACATTAATGACAGATAACATCCATTTCATTATTTTAAGTGTTGACTTGGGGTCTGAGAAATATTTACCAAGCCATGAGTTTCTCAGTGTCATAGTTAGAATATCTAAAATTTTGCAAAATGGGGTATTGTGTCTCAGGGTCTGGAGAACTAATGATACTCACTTTTTTCAGGTCCTCGACAGTATGTAGTTATATGGATTGAGCTGCAGAGCGCCCTAAATCCATATAACTACACGCCATATTATCATACAGTTTCAACTTTATTGCGTATATGGAATTAAGGACTTAAGATACATAGCTTTTCCTCTAAATCACAAAGTGGAATATTCAAGGTCCTTAATTGAGTTGTGATGATAATGTGAGAGCAAAACCAAAAATAAAACCCTGAGCTCCCAATTCCCAGTCCAGTGTTTTCTGTAGATTCCACTGTTTCTGAAATACCAAAGAGAAGAATTCTAGAGAACACCTCATCACAGAAATCACAATTCACAGAGAAATCAGAGTTTTCAAAGCCATCTGACTGGCAAATCCATGCCATTTCCCAGACTTCGCCTCAGCCCCTGGAGCTGTCACATTCAGAGGCTGTGTGATTTCATGCAGAGTGTGTGTTCAGCAGTTTGGCAGACAGGTTAAGGCCACCTGAGAATACAAGGGACCACGATCATGCATATGTCCCAGGAGCAAGTCTAGAAATTGAGAGAGTAAATAAATGAGAACTGTGGGTGGGAGAATCCCATGCAGTAGCTTTCTGTCTGCAATAGTCAACCTAACCCTGAATCAATGAGCAAGCATTTATTTTGAACAACCTACATCTTCAATAGCATGTAAGGAGCTATAGAAAGGCAGAGACAAGTGATGAACATGTAGAGGAAAAGCAGAGATCTGAGACTATTTTCCTGGTTAATCGTAGGCACCATCTCAGTAGTTGCACCGTTAATTAACGAGTCCTGATGACATGCTATTCTTGGCATCAGATGGTAGGTAGTCTAAAAAAACCCAGAAGGTAAATGATTTTTCATAACTCTTGACAACCTTCAGGATGTCTTGGTACGGATCAGTTATCACTTATCATCTTCCTGGCTTTAGGGAGGCTCATCACTGGATGCTCAGTCATTATGCTATTCCCTATAAAACTGTTGAAAGTAAAGCCATAGTATTCAAAGTGCTTATTTTGCACAAAATGAATTAATATCTTGCACCTCAAGCCTGCCAAGTTTTAGCCTCTAATAGACATTAATGCTGTACTTCACTTTACATGATATATTCCTGAAAGCTATGAGTAAATATTTTTTGGATATATCAAATTACATATAAATATACGGTAAGAGTTGGCTATTTAAAATGGTTCTGTCTAATTCAACAACTTTTCCTAAGAATCAATTTCACTGCAGGCATTGAACTAGGTGCTGCGGATGTACAGATGAATATAGCTTGATTCTTGTCATTAAAAACTCGGAGAGTTTAGTGTAAGAGAGAGATGCATTAATACCAAACGTCAATATCGTATGCTGAGTGCAAACATAGAGGCAAGCATAGGGTGCTCTGAGAGAACAAAGGAGGAGGAACTAGTTCATCCTGTGGAGATCAGTAACAGTGCCTGGAAGAAAAAGAAATGGCTGAGCAGAGCTTTGAAAAAATAAGGAAGATTCTTAAAGAATTCTCTGGTCCAGTAATCATTCCTTATTTATTTGTATTGTTTGTATAATCTCGGCCAAAGCACAGCCTTATTTCTAACTCTTCAATTGCAGAAAAGGGAATTAGGAGCAAACTCACCAGATGGATTGCTAAGGTCAGTTCCATGTTGCTGATCTATACATTCTTTGGTTCTTTCCTGTAATTTTTTTTTTCCATAAAGAAAGTGCTCTTAATGCAAAGCACCCCTGCCTTGTACTGTAAATGTTATCAATGTATTTACATTTAACCTGAAAATATAATGGGAAACGAGTATCAGTGGTACCACTAACAAGTCTTATACAGAAAGTTTAAACCAATGTGAGAGAAAGGAGCAGAGCTTTGTTTTCATGGCTACATTAATGAAAAGGTTTGTACAGTGGGGAGGGCATGACCTCCTGGAGAGAAAAAAGCTGAACAATCATAATACATCAAATTCTGCCTTCTGGGAAGTGTCTGTGACTATATGTCTGGTATCTCTGCGTATCAATCTTCACTTTCAAATAGCTCTCTCTTAATCAGCATATTAGTGAAGAAAGAGTTTTTATTGAATAGATTTACATTTATTTTCTCAGGATTTTTCAGGGGGTGTTGTAGGTGTGGAGGAGGATACTGATGACAGAATCATGTAAACTCAAAGGTTCTTATTGGAAAGGTATTCAGGCAGGTAAATAAGCATAGCTAGTATGTAAGAGCATGTGATATTAGGGCTGGGGGCAGGCGATCATGCCCCAGCTCCATCCATACTGTGCAATGAGGGCAGGCTTCCTGAGTTCTCCCACACATCCTGTTTCCTCACCTGTAAAACACAAGGACCTAGATATACTAAAGATTGGCTTTCCTCATCTTTATTTATGGGGAAGTTGTTGAGTCATTAAAGTATCATGTTATTGATCTACTAAAGAAAAATCTACAGGATAGTGAAAAATATCTCACAAACACAAAATTAGAATGGCATTGACGGTCCATAAGTGGAGGAAAACCATGTTCTAAGGAACTGCTTTAGGGGACAGTTGCCTTACCTAAGACTTGGTAGTACTGAAATCAAAGACAAAACCCATCCCAACAGAGAGAGCAATGAGCAAGGGAGCCTTGCTAAATGTATTGCTATCTGCTAATGCCCAGATGAAGATGTGTTTTTAATTAGCCTTTTGGCTGTCTATAAATGCTTGCCTTTATTTGTTTCTTTTTCCCCTAACAATTGCATAGTAAATGGAGAATCTTAATTGGTACATGCTAATGCACCTTCATAAAGACCTCCTTTAGCAAAGCTCTGTAAAATGTTGACACAGCCTTGACTCTAATGCTTTATAATGCTTCTGACTTTAAAAAACAAAATGTATACATAGGGCTTCTTTTTTCCTTTAACCTGTCAAACTTTTATCAGCCAGTGGTGATTTTTGAATAGTTTTTTTTTTTTTTTTTTTTTTTTTTTTTTTTTTAAGCAGGGAAGTTAGAGTTTACAAACTCTCAGCATTTATGGACTGAGACTAACAGTATCTAAGATGCCTGATTCATTTCTCATATAGTGTATATCTGAGGGCTTCCAAGCTGGAGGGCTTTTTTTATACATCTGGAAACGAGAAATGCACATTTCCTCTTTTCTAAATCCATGATCTGGAAAGATCATATGCATAATGAAAAATGGATAATCTTTTGACAAGGATATAGATTTTTCTGACTAAACAATAAATCTTCTATCAGGTGAGTAGACCAGGCCCTCCTTTCAGCATCCAACTGACCCTGGATGGGGGTAAGTGTTGCAGAGCAGGCAGGGCTCTAGGGCTTTGCAACATCAAACCAAAGTCTTGCCTATTCATGCACAGGTGGCTCTTTTTTTTTTTTTTTTTTTTTCCAGTCCAGAGCACTACTACTTTCCTAAACACCTGAGATCTCATACCTGGGTGAGGGGGGGAGGGGTCTGTCCTTTTTTTTTTTTTTTTTCCCCGCAGAGAAGGTAGTATCTTGAAGGAAATAGCTTTGCCTTTGAAGTCAGAGAGACCTGGCTTCAAATTGCAATGCCCTTATTTTGATTTGGGACACCAGTAAAAATGAAATTATAAGTCTATCAAAGTACAAAATAGACCACACCAAAGTTACATGTATACACACACACACACACATATGCATACATATATACACATACACATGTGCATGTGTGTATAAAATGAGCTGCAAGAAAAGAAGGGTGCTGTCTGTGCAACTCTGCTACTATTGCTGGGGAACCTGAAGGCTGGAACTGTTCAAGGTTTCTAGTCTCCCACACCAATGCTACAACTTTTACTCTAAACAACTGAGAATTTGATAAGAAGGAGAAGGACAAAAGAGATGAGAAATGGCTGTTGCTGTTTCAGGCTTTCAGTAAATTTTCCTTTTAAAACCCCTGAAACCAAAAGTGCTGCAAGAAGGTTCTGTGGAAAGGCTGCAGGCAGCGGGGAGGTCACCAAAGGGAGGAGGGGATAAGAGCAAGGTGCCCAGGTGCTCAAGCCAAAATCAGTTTTCACTACAGCCCTCTCTGCTGACTCCCAGCACAGAGAGGAAGACCGCAGCCCCTGGCAGCCTCCTTTCCTGTGGAAAGCACGGACAAACCTGTTCCTCTAAGGCTCTGGGGCCTGCCTGAATTCTGCTGGTGCCCTGACACCCCGCAGGTGTTATACTTGCCCTCAGACCCTGTCTTTCTCACAGGCCACAGGCCTGAGATTCTAAGGAGGGTAATGATCTCCTCTCCCTGGGCCAACTGGTCACCTTCATTTCAGCGTGTGATGACTCTGGGTAATGTCTGTCTCTTTCGAGTGCACACACAGGCGCAGAGTTTAGTTTTCACTCAGACTTCTGCCACTTCATATTTGCACTGCCACAATGAGGACATTTCACCCAAAATTAACATCCCAGAGTAGAAATTAAAGAGAAGCAAGAAAGGGACAAAGAGCAGAACCCCCTCTGCACTTCCACTGAAAGTCCTAACTCTGGACCTCGTTGCCTGTTATGTCAGGGTTCTGTTAGGTCTCACACTGCATCCAAGCTCCTCTCCTTGGGTTCTCCTTAAGTCAAATGTTGACGTTGTTAAGCCTGGTTAGACAAGACATATGGCCAGGTATCAACACATAGGACACGTTCTGAAGAATACACCAAGAATTCTACTTAATTTTGGAGGTTAGGCCTTTCTAATATTTTCCCACTCAAGAAAAAGGATCCAAACATAAAGTGAGCATGGCATTATTATAGGGATTATCTTAAATCTGTTCTAATTTATGAAAAATTTATTTGCAAGCTTTTATACCTTATCAGTAGATCACACTATCTGCAGACAACTTACAACTCATCTTGACATATTCACTAAAAGTTGGCATGAATGATCAAATCACATCACCGTACTTGTCTAACAGGCTAATAATATAAGTTTATGTTATTAAATGTGCAGAAATCCAATGTCCCAGTTTCATTTATCATCACACTGGACACCTGTTTGTGGTTTTGTTGCTTTTTAATCCCTCGATGCTATAGTATACCAAGGAATGTGGAGGTCGGAAACTCTTTAATCTGAGCAACACCAAGATTTCTATGGCTTTCTGCCAGCCACCAAGTGAGAAAAAGTCTGGACAACAAAGTGATAAAAAGAGCTTTTTATGCAGATAATTGATAAGCATATGCTAATGAACCAGCTTCCTACTTCTTCCACCAGAATATTACTGCATTTCAAGCGCTTGGAAAAGAGTGAGTTTGAGATTTGCTCATAACTTGCAACCAGTTCCTGTGTAAATTTTAGGTGTTTGGAGGAAAATCAAGTACAGTACTTCCATTGCTTTTCCATCCTAACTGAGCTCTTCTAGTCTGAAAATACTGGGTTGCTAAGACAGTTGAGGGTAATGCCTAATGGAGAGTCTAGGCTTATCTCTGAATTTACAGAATTTGCTCTCAGGCTTCTCTCTGTCAATACAAGAAATCGTGGACTAACCATACTCCCGGCAATCTACAGTTCTTCTGCTGGTCCTTTGAGATTCTCTTGCATGTATTATATATGATACTCATCTGATATTAGCAGTTAACAATGTTAACTGGGCTGAAAATGATGATGGGAAGTAAAAATTAAAAATAGAATATAGCCTTACCAAATTAGAAGTTTAATGAGAAAAGATCTCTCCCTCATTAAAATTTTTCCTGTCTTTTCTGAACCAATCTTTGTACCTCCTACTGTTATGCCCATTTGATTCTTCAAACTAAGCTTTAAGGAAGAAGTTCCACCTCTGATTAAGGAGGTTCGATTATTGTATTAATGAAATGACTAATTATGTCAAAGCTTACATAACATACCTGTATTATTCTTCACTTCAATGAGATTAGGTTGAAATAGGTCTTCCCTGACAGAAAGTAGTTGAAGATAGTTGCAACTACCTTTAACTAATTAGGTAAACTCTGTTCAAAATTAGAGATTTATAATTCTGGACCAATTGAGGGTCCATGGTAACATAGTGTAAAGTCATCTCTAATGTAAAAGGATTAGCAAGTTTTAATAAAGTCCATTATAATGTCCTTGACCAGTATTTAAGCTATGGAATTCTGCTTTGTTGTGACTTTGAAAACCAGCTCTTACTTTGACAAGATTTATTCTACAGAGCCTCCCTGGACAGTAATAAACAGTTGATCTTAACAAATACTAGTAACCAATAACCATTGTCTGTTTTGGTACAAAATTGACACATAATGCAAATAAGATAAGAGTTGTATTTTATAAATCTTGCCTGTTTTGTTTTGAAATGAAGATAGGTATGTTGCATCATGATAGCAAAAGGCTTGGATCTGAAATTAAACAGCCTTGGTTCAAATTTTGTTTCTTCACCGCCAGTTGGGACTGTTAATCATACTAACCTTGTCAAGATGGTGTTACAGTTGAAAGAGGTATTATGAGTAAAGCATAGAATGCATCTAATAACTGAATAAATTAATAAAGTCGTGTCTACTTGAGGAACAAATGTTCCTGGATAGTAGAGATATTTTATCCTTTCCTTTTCCTGTTTTTCTCTTGCTTTCAAGCAACATTATTTTAATTTTATTTTTTACTTATGCCCTTTGAGCATATTAAAGGCATGGCATGGCCTATTCTTGAGGGCCAGAGTTAAAATTATGAAACACTTTAAACACGGATACTAAGTGAACCTGGGAAACAATGGTGGGAAATAGGAAAGGAAGGTGTCTGAGGGCCCTAATTTGGCATGGCCTGGGTTAGTAAGAATGGATACTGCAGGGCTGCAGAACTGCTCTGACTAGCCTGGAAGTAATCATAGGGCAGAATATTCTTAAAGGAAAGACTTGGGAAAAGTAGGCATAAGGATGCGTGTATGTACACGAACCTGTGTAGAGTTTATCCCTGTCTTCTCAGGTGCTTTACTTAGCAAATGAGCTCAGCAATAGTCCCCCTGAAATTGTTTGCTCTGGGGTGCTTAACAAATGGTTGGCCGTTTAATGGCCCGAGGCAGAGCCAGGGAAGGTTAATGCTGTGACAAAATGGGCATTAACTATGATAACAACTGTTTTCATGGGGGATTATTGCTACTATAAACCTTATTCAACATCATAACGCTAGCAATAATTTTTCTTTTTCTCCAATTTTAAAATTAAGTCATGCACCAGGATGTACATGACACAGAGGAGACCTGAAAACTCAAAGTGTTAGACATTTAATTGTCTTTTCGTAACTCTCCGTTGTTGCAAGAAACCACTCAGATGCATATTCTAATGTTTGGATAGATTATATTACTCACACTAGACGAAGTGCATTTAGGAAGAGAGATGGCAATTTATTAGATCTTATTGTGACAAAGACTCATTCTCCTCTCTCCCAAACCTGACCAAACTTCATTTTGACTAAATTTGATGTCCATGGTTAGAGCATCTACTCTGGCTTGGACAACAAAAGATAGGGCACGTTTATATGGAAAATCTCTGTCCAACTGCACATTGCCTGGCTGGGAAAGAAACCACCTGAAGTTGTGTGTAACCTGATCTCATTAGCACAGAATATGCATAATTTATCATAGGATCATTTGGAAGATAAAATGCCTGTGTAATATCAAATTATTATGTAGTACACCTGGAACTAACATAATGTATGTCAAATATATTTCAATAAAAACAAATTTAAGTTCCTGTTTAGTAAGAATGAGATGGTTCTCTGGTAATCTTCAGTGGAGCACAAGTCAAGAATAGCATGCAGGAAGGTACACTATCTGAAAGAAAGCGTGGTTTGCTGGGATCAGGATAGTGGGACCCCTAGTGGAGGTGTTAGAAAGGGCAGGCCCTGGATGAGGGGCTTTTGATGGAGACTTCCTGAGCTGTTGTTTTCTTCCAAAAGAGGAAGGGGAGGGGCAACGTCAAGCATCTTTCTTCCTAATTCAGTCCAGATCAGGACGGATAAATAAACCTAGAGTGAACTTGTTGAGTAAACATTTGCAGCTGAGTCCCAGCATAGCCAGTTCTCAAATGAGCTGGAAGAGATGGCATTGCTGACTCCATTCAAAGGCTGAGTTTTTCCTTCTGCCACTTGAGCTCAAGTAGGTTTGGCTTCCTTATCACTTCTCTTTCCCATGTGTATCCTATTCATTTCTCAGATTCATTTTCTTATATTTTTGGCCTCCATTTCTACTGTTGATCCTCTTCTTGCTTAGTTTTGATTACCTTCTTTGGTTATTCCCTTCTCCTCTCTTTTTTTAGAAGTTACTTTCACTCACACATGCATGTGCACACACACACACACACACACACACACACACACACACACACACTCCCAGAACACAGAAAGAAACTTTAGTATTCCTTTTCCTTTCGGACCACTCTGGAAAACAGCCAATAGGCTTTTCTTTAACTCTTTCCTTCTGCTGTATCTTTAGCCCAGCTTTAATTGTCTAGTTTCAAATCACCAATAGCAAGTTCCCCATA